>NW_015167931.1:0-883 GCF_001447785.1 Gekko japonicus
TACTTGATTTTTGACATTGTGGAGTGAGTAGGAAGTGGAAACAAATCGTAAAAATGGTGGCCTAGCGTGCAAAGTTGAAAACAAAACCGCCAGGCAGTCAGAGTCCCAAACCGGAAGAAGGGGCAGACGTCATTAAATTACTAGCGGATATGCTCAAGCCGGTGATGGAGCAACTCGATGGTATTAACCAGCAACTGACTGTGATGAATAAGAATTTTGCATCTCAACAGCTCCAGTTGAATGAAATGGAAAAGAAATTGGAGCAGGCTAATGAGAGAATCAAAGAGATGGACACCAAAAATAAAAAGTTGAAGAAAAGATTGGGAGAAGTGGAAATAAAGCAGAATTTTCAAGAAAATCGTGTACTACAATTACAGATGGGAAACAGGGAGTTCTGAAGCAGTGAAAGAGGACCTGAGGAAGTTGCTTAGCAAGATCATCACTCCAGTGATAGGCTTTACAGCAGATGAAGTGGTAAAAGACATGGTGGTGGCCTATAGTGCATACTCCAACTATATAAAAAAAATAGCCTACCTGGAGAAATTGTGGTCAGATTCTCAAGAAGACAGACTAGAGATGCTATTTTAAAAGCAACATCAGCAACTCCACTGAAAAAGGGAAATGTAATTATCAAGACGCTAAAAGACATTCCATTTGAAATACAACAAAAGAGGAAAAATTACAAAGATTTGATTGCTTTTCTTCAAACTAATGAAATAACGTACAGGTGGGCGATCCCGGAAGGTGTCATCTTTAAGATTAACAACAAAAGAGAGAAGATAGACTCCATTTTCAAGGCTAAGGAGTTTTTGCGGCGTCAGCTTGGAACAGAGGAAGAGTCTAAGAAGGAAGAAATGAAATCTAGTGACTCTGCTACCTCTGG
>NW_015167931.1:1154-2377 GCF_001447785.1 Gekko japonicus
ACAAATGCATAGAAATCCTGCTAGGGTTTATTTTTGGGGTAGGTCTTATTTTCGGGGAAACAGGGTATATTGTGATACTAACACTTGTGTACTAACATTTACATTAACAGAAATACGATCTCCTCAGGTTTTTAGTTTAGTGTGGTTATTTTTCCTTTATCCCTAGTTGTAGTTCCCCTCCCTAATTTTCTTTGTAGTTTGTAGTTAATATAAAATAAAAATATCCCTTCGTTGTTTTTTTTAAATAGAATGTAGTGAAGAATGCATTGTCATTATCTTCCAAGTTTTGCAATCTATTGCTTGTAATCTGCTTGTTTCCAATCAATAATGTCAGCTGTTTATCTTAGAACTAGGACTGCCCATGTGTTAATTGCCTTTACTGTGTTGCCTCCATTTAATTTTGTTCACAATATTTTTTAAAATCTTTGGTAATAATCCTTGGTTATGTTTTTCTTCACTCTGGTATGCTTGATGTTGTCAACTTCCAAAATTTGAAGATACTTGTAGTTTTCTTCAAAGCCCAGTATTTTGATGTTGTTGTTGTTTGGCATCTGGATTTCTTCTTGTTCAACAATCTTTTCTCTATTCAGTGCCAATGCTGCATACTTGCATACTTGTCAAGGCCAAATTCCATGGCTATATCTGATGATGACTTTCTATACATTTTCAAGTCAACCATTTATTTCTATACATTTTCAAGTCAACCATATACAAATTCCATGGCTATATCTGATGATGACTTTCTATACATTTTCAAGTCAACCATATACAATAAGTATGAAAACTGGTATCATAGGACTGTGTTGTTGAAAGCAGGGGCCAGATCAGCTACTGGAAAACTAGCAAAGTAAAAAAAAAAAATCTCAGGAACAAAACATTCAGATGAAATGACATTGATAACTACTCTCTGAGTGTGGTTCTCCATCCAGTTCCCTATCCAACCAACTATCCTAGAGTCCATCACTGAACACTCACTAGCAGATCAGGTTAAGAGCAGAAAGTTTCAGGAGGGGCACAAAGGCAACACACAAAACGTTGCTTTATCTTGTGGTCAAATGATGTATTTCATTGCCTGTACTGTTATTCATGGATTTATAATACCATTTTGATGATACCATGAGTAAAATACAGTTACCCTTCCTAAATGAAAATGGCATTAGTTGTCCTCCCTACCTTTTTAACTGTCATTACTATTACTGCCAATGGCCTGCCTCGTTGTTTGG
>NW_015167932.1:0-859 GCF_001447785.1 Gekko japonicus
TCTAACCTCACTTCTACCCTCCTAGCTACTGCCAGATTAACTGTAGCAGCGTCGTGGAAATCCCCTGACTCACCTGATATTGGAAAAATAAGCACTGGGAACACTTTATAATGGATAGGATTGCTGAGACATATACCGGATGTTCACGTAAAACTACAAACACACACTCTAATTTTGTCAAAACGTAGTTTTCCTTTTTTCAACACATGGTGGAACATGACATAATCCCTCACAACCCTCACTACATAAAATGGCTTCATTTCTAACCCTTTTCTTACTCTTAATCTGAGCTCTCACTTTAGTCTCACAAAAACGCTACTACGCTTGGGAACGTAACTATATACTGAAAACCTCACTGATGTTCACTGTATTTTTGCTTACTCTTCTACTGTCTTTAATATGGTTGACAATTTTGCATTTGCATTCACTATTTAAACTGTTTATAAAAATTTAAAAAATAAAAATTGAAAAAAATAAGGGTAAAAGTAATTTCAAAAGAAACATAAAACTGGGGCAGGGGCAATGAAGTTAAAACTAAAGGCATGAAAATGCAGCAGAAATTAGGGGATGCACTGAAGCAGTCAGGGGCCAAAACTGACAAGCCCCATTTGGAAAAGCCCATTGTCACTTTGAATGCAGAGGCATTTGCAGCAGCAGTCTAGGATCCACACAGTGGTTTTTTCCCACACTTTCCTTGACCGCTCTCCATGTCCGTTAACTCATTTTCACCAATGAAGGCTTTGGGAGATTTTTTTTAAAAAAATGGCAATTACTGTATTGTTATAGTACTATAGCAATATAGCAAATAGTCATTTTAAAAAACCCTGGTGAAAAACCCATTTGGTAGTGCTGGGGGGAA
>NW_015167932.1:984-2320 GCF_001447785.1 Gekko japonicus
CAAAATGGTATTCGAACGCATCTTCGACAAATCTTCTGACCAATCAAACGGCTTACTATCACACATATACAAGATTCTGCTGGAAGAGGAAAAAGACAAATCAATGTCTAATAGAATTGCCTGGCACAAGGACCTCCACCAAGAACTAACCACTCAACAATGGACAGAAATCTGGAACTCATATGCTTGCAAATCCAGAATCTTTTCTGTAAGGCTACAATTTTTTAAACTTCAGACAAGGTGGTACCTCTCCCCCGCAAGACTGAGGCATATGCACTCCACCTACAATCATCTCTGTTGGAAAGGATGTGGGGAAGTTAGTGATTTTTTCCATTGCTGGTGCAAGTGCCAGGTAATACAATCTTTTTGGAGACAAGTGATAGCCGAAATCATCAAAATCACATCTCAAAAACTCCCTCTAGACCCAGCTATAATACTCTTACAGCTAGCAAATGGAGATTCTCAGGACATGGTGATTTCTAACCTCACTTCTACCCTCCTAGCTACTGCCAGATTAACTGTAGCAGCGTCGTGGAAATCCCCTGACTCACCTGATATTGGAAAAATAAGCACTGGGAACACTTTATAATGGATAGGATTGCTGAGACATATACCGGATGTTCACGTAAAACTACAAACACACACTCTAATTTTGTCAAAACGTAGTTTTCCTTTTTTCAACACATGGTGGAACATGACATAATCCCTCACAACCCTCACTACATAAAATGGCTTCATTTCTAACCCTTTTCTTACTCTTAATCTGAGCTCTCACTTTAGTCTCACAAAAACGCTACTACGCTTGGGAACGTAACTATATACTGAAAACCTCACTGATGTTCACTGTATTTTTGCTTACTCTTCTACTGTCTTTAATATGGTTGACAATTTTGCATTTGCATTCACTATTTAATCTTTTTATAAAAAGAAAAAATAAAATTTGAAAAAAATAGGGGTAAAAGTAATCTCAAAAGAAACATAAAACTGGGGCAGGGGCAATGAAGTGAAAACTAAAGGCATGAAAATGCAGCAGAAATTAGGGGATGCATTGAAGCAGTCAGGGGCCAAAACTGACAAGCCCCATTTGGAAAAGCCCATTGTCACTTTGAATGCAGAGGCATTTGCAGCAGCAGTCTAGGATCCACACAGTGGTTTTTTCCCCCACTTTCCTTGACCACTCTCCATGTCTGTTAACTCATTTTCACCAATGAAGGCTTTGGGGGATTTTTTTTTTTTTAAATGGCAATTACCGTATTGTTATAGTACTGTAGCAATATAGCAAATAGTGATTTAAAAAAAACCCTGGAGAAAAACCCATTTGGTAGTGCTGGGGGGA
>NW_015167933.1:0-2304 GCF_001447785.1 Gekko japonicus
TCTTTTTGTGTCAGATGCAAACAGGGCTCCGGCCAGTACTAAGGTCCGTTTCCCATGCAAACTGGCCTATTTTTCACGGGTCTTTAAAGCAGTTCCCGTCACTGAAGGGGGGGGTGACTTCTTGAAAAACAGGTCCGCCTTCTCAGGAGACGCACAGGAGGTCAGGAGGAAGGGATCAGGGTAAGAACCTTTCTCCCCGGGTGGGGTTTCTGTGCTTCTAACAGCTCCTGAAAGGCAAAAAGATCAACAGGTCAAAAGCAACGCTCCCTCTAAGCTGTGGAGTCTTGTGAGCAACAATTCTAATTTGTGAGCTCCTGGCACCAAAGTTGTGAGCGAGGGATTGGACTGTGGCATAAATTAGTGTGCTCTGGAGCAGTGTTCCCTGTGTTCCCTCTGAGCTGAGTTAGTGTGAGCTAGCTCACAGTTCTTTAGCCTCCGGCTCACACATTTTTGCCTTAGCTCAGGAAGGAGGGCTCCAGAGCAATGGTCCCTCCAAGCTGTGGAGTCTTGTGAGCAAAGATTCTACTTGGTGAGCTCCTGGCATGAAAGTTGTGAGCGAGCGATTTGGCTGCTGCATAAATTAGCTTGCTCTGGAGCCCTCCTTCCTGAGCTAAGGCAAAAATGTGTGAGCCGGAGGCTAAAGAACTGTGAGCTAGCTCACACTAACTCAGCTCAGAGGGAACACTGCTCAAAAGTTCTTCATCTCTGCGCCACTTAAAACCCCTGCCTGCAAGGCAGCGGCTAAAAGTCCCCTTATTCCTGGCTGTTAGAGATGCCAGCCTCCAGGTGGGACCTGGGGATCCCTCGGAATTACAGCTCATCTCCAGACTACAGAGATCAGTTCCCCTGGAGACAATGGCTGCTTTGGAGGGTGGACTCTGTGGCATTGGTAACAACCGTCCTCCCCAGGCTCCATCCCCAGATCTTCAGAAGTCTCCCGACCTGGAACTGGCAACCCATAACCCCCCCACCCCCTCCCGGTGGCCAAAAGAAGACCTGGAAACTCCAGAAGCCTCGAGGGCCCTCAGCTTGTGAAAAGTACGCAGACGGAGAGGGATTTCAGCAAAGCGTACTTTATTCTATCCGGAACAAGATGACTTTGGCCGGCTCGCAGGCCGGCTTATATCTCCTGAGAAACTGCCACCCAAAACACACCCCCTACTTCCCTATAGGTTATTTACAGTGGCCGAGAGTCCCATTAGGGCTGCCAAATCCCCCCAGGGGGCGGATTTCCCCCCCGCTTTGGAGGTCCGATTTCCGCTCGGCCCCCAGTGGAAACCCCACCCTGGCGTCCACGTCATGACTCCAGGCACGCTGGGGGCGGGGCCACAGCCATTTGAGGGGAAAACTCACCAGCCGGGAGCCCCCGCCGCCAGGTAAAAATCATTTGGCAACCCTAAGTCCCATAGGCTCTCGGCCGGGAACCTAGCCCCCTGATTGGACCAGGCTAGGATCCGCATAGTCCATTGTCTCTTGGAGCGAAGCTCGGCGTTTGTCTCTGGACTTGTAGCTCAGCGTTTGTCTCTGAACTTGTCCGGACATGTCTGGACTTGTCTGGACTGGATACATTGCAGCTTGCAAGACCTGAGTAAGATGTTAAGGACAAGATGTTTTGGTGGTCATTGATTCACAGGGTCATACGGTTACCAGGTCTGGTTTGGGAGATACCTGGAGGTTTTGGGGAAGAGCCCGAGGAGGGGAAGGACTTCAGCAGGTCAAATGCCCCAGACGCCACCTTCCAAAGCAGCCATTTTCTCCAGGGGAACGAATCTCTGTCCCCTGGAGATAAAGTGTAATAGCGGGAGATCTCCAGGCCCCGCCTGGAGGCTACAAACACACAGGGAACACGGCAAAGTTAGACAGCCACCATAGTGCATAAAATCAAAACTATGGGAATTGACTTGGATTCTCTGTATAACTGCGGCGAAACAGCTATTTTGCAGGTGGTGCGGAGGAGGATTTGGGATATGGAAGCCCAAAGAATTAACACTGGCAGTTCTGGAGTCTGTTCTCCACGCTTCCTTGACCTCTCCCCGCCCCCCCAAGCCTCTATGGCTTTGTACATCTCTAATCTAACAATTCCACTTTATCGGTGGGTTTTTATGCTAGCGAGATTTAATCTCTTTCCTTCGGCTGTTGTTTCAGGCAGATATAGGGGTATCCCCTATAGGGATAGAACCTGCAATTGTCTCTATAGTGAACCTGATTCAGTCGCTCATATCCTTCTATGCTGTCCCCAATACTCTACCATGTGCAACTATTTGATCAGTCCCCACACCTTCCACAAGGAATTCGACTGACAAT
>NW_015167934.1:0-212 GCF_001447785.1 Gekko japonicus
GTGGAAGAACTTTTATGGGTTAAAAGAAGGGCTCCAGGCCTCTTAACCCAAACTTCAAGGACCAGCCCACTTTAGAAACAACGCTCTGTCTACCGGTTCTCATTCAGTCAGCGGACCTTCCTAGGCCTGTAGCATTTTATGCTCTTACAGCTTCCGAAATAATATACAACTGGCACCACATCTGCCAGCTGCAGTTCAGCCATCATTCATGT
>NW_015167934.1:357-1534 GCF_001447785.1 Gekko japonicus
TAAGACGCTGAACTGCAGGCTGTGGAAGGTCGGTAGTTCAGCAGTTCAAGACCCGGGTTGCCACATGACGGCGTGAGCTCCCGTCTCTAGTCCCAGCTCCTGCCAGCCTAGCAGTTCGAAAGCAAGAAATTGCAAGTAGATCAATAGGTACCACTTCGGTGGGAAGGTAACAGCGTTCCGTGCACCTTGGTGTTTAGTCATGCCGGCCACATGACCACGGAAACGTCTTCGGACAGTGCTGGCTCTTCGGCTTGGAAACGGAGATGAGCACCGCAACCCTAGAGTCGGACTCGACTGGGTTTCGAGCAAGGGAACCTTTTACCTAACAGAAGGAGAAACGCCCAGCCCAGCAAGTAAAGGCTCCAAGCTCTGGGTTGGGAAATAGCTGGAGATCTGGGGGTGGGCCTGGAGAGGGCGGGGTTTAAGAAAGGAGCACGATAAAAGAAAGGTGCTGGAATCGCTGTGGGCCAGGCCAGGGGGCCTCCTTGCCCTGGAGTGCCGATGGACTTTGACTTTCTGGGGTGGGGTGGGGGGATTTTCACCACTTGAAAATGCTTCTAGTGAAAAGCAGTCCTCTCCATTCAGGTCAGCTCCACTGCTTCTTCTGAAACCAGGCATAGATAGCATTTTGCCACTGTTGGTTTAATAACTGCTTTTGTTATACCAGTTTTGAAGATGTCGTTGGTGTGCCGTTGCTATCAAGCACTTGTTCAGGATTGGCTGGCAGATTTATTTGATCATTCCTGGATTGCATTTGCCTCTTGCCTCTCTTCCATCATGGAAGTCAAAGGGTCCTTTCCGCAGTTGCCTGCCAGTCCGGATTTTCTCAGTGTTTGAGCTGAGTCCATTTAAGTCCATGGCAAAATAGTATCCAACCCCTCCCCCCCCCCCCCGGGGCAACAGCAGGCTTAAACTGGGCCGACCACCAAAGGGAGGTAATGTAATGTGGAATGGGGAAAAAAATAGATTAAAAAGAAGGGTGAGTTAGTTTTTAGTGCGGGGGGGAGGGGGACGGACCAGAATAAAAAGAACCTTTCATTCAATTTTAGTGCAGAATTGCGGGGAAGATACCACAGTAAACACGGATTAAAAGGAGAGTGCGGAAAGGACCGAGGCAGTGTATGTCGGGCGCCAAGGAGGCCTCTCATCCGGACTCTCACAATACAGACCTGCTTCG
>NW_015167934.1:1545-2295 GCF_001447785.1 Gekko japonicus
GGTTCAGCAAGACGGCCGTCTCGTGTACCCTCATGGGACATTCTGAAGTCAGCCCAATGGAGCCCCTGACACTTCTTTCCAAGGAGACAGAGGTATGATCAGGCCAGTTTGGCTTGTGCAGGGGAAGGCAACGGGTATGAAATGGCATTGTTGCCTCGTTAGATCAGTGCACAGAGCCAGAGATAGTGGGTGGCAAGCAAGCAGTGCAATAATTTGGTGCCTAGTTAGGAAAAATGAAGGAGCTGCGGTGGCTCAAGTGGTTAAGACGCTGAACTGCAGGCTGTGGAAGGTCGGTCGTTCAGCAGTTCGAGACCCGAGTGTGCCGCATGACGGAGTGAGCTCCCGTCTCTAGTCCCAGCTCCTGCCAACCTAGCAGTTCGAAAGCAAGAAATTGCAAGGAGATGAATAGGGACCACTTTGGTGGGAAGGTAACAACGTTCCATGCACCTTGGTCATGCTGGCCACGTGACCACGGAAACGTCTTTGGACAGCGCTGGCTCTTCGGCTTTGGAACAGAGATGAGCCCCACAAGCCTAGAGTCGGACTCGACTGGCTTTCGAGCAAGGGAATCTTTACCTTTACCTTTACCTTAGGAAAAATACCCTCCCCTTACCGTTGTACTCCTAGCTTAGATAAAAATTGTGTCTGTAAACTGCTCTGAGCCTCATGGATAGGGTGGTATATAAATCGCAAATATAATGTAATAATTTGCACAGCATCTTAGGAACAGCCAGGGCTATTTTGGGGCAG
>NW_015167935.1:0-2265 GCF_001447785.1 Gekko japonicus
AGGCTAAGCGAGGTCGTATGACCGAATATAAACTGTGAGTCGGATTAGAGCGTATTTGCCAATTTAAAAAGAAAGCTCCCTACCCCACGGACTAGAAAGTAAAGCGGGTGGGGGAGGAGATGCGCTTAAACTTAAAAGCGAGACCCCGGGGGGGAGCGGAAGCAAAACCAATGAAATCTGTTGGGAAAGACTTACCAAAGCGTGTATGAGCGTATGAGCACATATTCAGAGACTTTAAAAATCTTTGCGAAAGTAAACAATCCATAAAGATGGCGGGGAAGAGGACTGAGAAAGAAAAACTTTCAAAAGCGAAAGTAGCTGAGAGCCCACGACCGGAAGGAACCACCAAGCTGGCCAAAACGTTGGCAGAATCCCTGCACCCCTGCTGGACCAGATGATTAATCTCAAGGAACAGCTGTCAACAATGAACCAATGTATCACTACTCAGCAGCTCCAATTGAATGAGACTCTTAAAATTACGGATCAAACAGCTGAGAAAGTGAAAGAAGTTGACGCCACTGCTCAAAAGGTGAAGAAAAAGGTGCAAAAATTGGAAAAGAAGCAAGTTTCTACAGAAGAACAGCTTTTACAATTACAAATGGAGAAGGAGCTGTGAGGCCTTTGCGAGCGATTTGTGAGCCGGAGACTAAGGGCGAGAATCTAAAGCAAATGATGAGTGAAGCACTGGCCCCAGTGACAGATTTGTAGGCGGAATTTTTGATGAGCGCGAAGGATGTGGCCTATAGGTCGTATTCTGGATATATAAAGAAAAATAATCTGCCTGGGGAAATAGTAATGAGATTCTCGAAGAGGCACGTGAGGGATTCAATCCTGAGAGCGACAGCTGGGTCACCCTTGAAAATTGGGGACAATACTATCAGGATCTTGAAAGATATCCCATTTGAAATAAGACAAAGGAGAAAGAAATACAAAGATTTAATCCTTTTTCTTCAAACAAATGCAATAGCGTACAGGTGGCTAATTCCAGAGGGCGTAACCTTCAAACTTCAGGATAAAAAAGAAAAGATTGACTCTGTTTACAAAGCACGGGAATTTCTGAGAAGCAAGTTGGGAGAGCCAGAAGAGGTGGAAAAAGAGGAGAAGGACAGTAAGTCCAGTGGCGAGCTGGACTCGGGGTCTTCTGGAGAGGACTCTCTTTCTGAGAAAGGGGCAGCGGCTCCTAAACGTCCTTACAAACTGCGGAAAAGACAGGATAAGAAAAAATGAAGGCTGAAGGACTCTGAATTGTGACTTTGAAAATACTGTTGTTAATAATGAGATGCTCTGAGGTTTCTTTCCAACAGTTTAAATTTAAGACTTAAAAGTTACATTAGCATGTCTGACAAAGTTCATAAAATTGTTAGTGTTTTAAGGGATGGCTTTGTACTTAAGCTAATTTGATTATCTCCTCTCTTGGGTTTTTAGTTAGTAGTGGGTATCTTTTCTTTCTCCCTAACTGTAGTTCCCCTCCCCTATTTTCGTTGTAGTTTGTAGTCCTTATATAAAATGCAATTAAAAACCTCCCTGGGGGGGGGGGGGGAATTGCAAAGATTTACAAGCCAACAAGCCTGTTACGTGACACCCTCCCCAAGAGCACCGGAATATGCTGGCCAGCCATTGCTGCACAAGCCAGTCTACGCAATGGCTTCAGACCGCTGGTGGTTGATCAAAACTGGCAATTCCTCCTCACAGAGCCAGAACGCAACTTCAGCTCCTGGTGCTGCGGTTATCTAACTAGCTACTATACCAAATGTCTAATTCCCTAATAGGCCTAACTAACCAGCTCACTATTATACAAGAGTATGGTCTAACTGCTCTACCATGGCTTCCCACCATAGTGGGGGCCTAGTAGCCCTATGTGCAGAATCATGTGTTTTGTGCTCTTGCACATAAGAAAACTACTAGCAAAACATACAATTAAATGTCCCAAGGACAAGGACAGTATCTCCCCCACTATTTCATTCCTAGAATCAGCTCTTCAACAAGTACTTTGTTGTTGTTCAGTCGCACAGCCAAGTCCCATGGACCACATCACGCCGGGCCCTCCTGTCTTCCGTCGTGCTCTAGAGTTTCATGTTTGTTGCCTCAATAACACTGTCTAACCATCTCATCCTTTGCTGTCCCCTTCCTCTTTGACCTTCAATCATTCCCAGCATCAGGGTCTTCTCCAGTGAGCGCTCCCTTCTCATTTGGTGGCCAAAGTTGTTGTTGTTCAGTCACACAGCCAAGTCCCATTGACCACATCACGCCGGGCCCTCCTGTCTT
>NW_015167936.1:0-193 GCF_001447785.1 Gekko japonicus
ACAATTTCATTTCACTTTTTAATTCAGAACAAGTTGCGGAGGTGATATGGCTATACCTATGGTCCATCACTAATACCAGGAGTCCAATTATAAGTATACAAGGTAACTTTATCTTTGATAGAATCATTTTTTATTCAATAATAATTTCTTTTATACATTTGGACAGAATAATGAAGTTTCTTCTCCTTTCTCC
>NW_015167936.1:259-2265 GCF_001447785.1 Gekko japonicus
GTACTAAAACTCTGTAACAGGTCTTTGAATGTGTGTCTAGAATATATAGATAATAGTGACCCCTGAGGAAGGCCCTTAGGGGCCGAAATGCATTTGGTCTTCAGTTGTAAAGTATTTACCCATCATATGTATGTATAGTGGATAAGCTTTTATAGTCTGATCTTAGACAAAGTAATTTTTAATCAGGAAAGTTTTAACATGTGTACACCTTAATAAATATTTGTACTTATATATATATGGTTTAGCTTAGCCCTTTTTGGTTCGTAGTCATATCCTGGGTTAAGTCCCCCCCCTTTTTCCAGTAGTTCTTCAGCCACCATAGCCTATTTAAAGGGCCTGCTAATAAAACTAGTTGCTGACAATAACACTATACTGTCACTGTCAGCTTTTCAATTGAGCTGATGGTCAAGAGGCACTTCACATTATAACATATACAGCATTCCACATTTCACAGACCTATAGCATCTAAACATTGTGCATGCAGCTTAATTCAATAACAAGCATAATTAAATCTTCATACTCGATAAATTATTTAGATTATGGAAATTAACTGCTCCCACCAGAGATTTTATTCATAAATTAATATATTGAATTGTACAACAAATGGCACCTTTAAGACAAAGGTTTATTCAAGGTATGAACTTTCGTGTGCACCTTGAATAAACCTTTGTTGGTCTTAAAGGTGCCATTGGATTCTAAATTTGTTGTACTGCTTCAGACCAACACAGCTGACCAACTGGATCTATATTGAATTGTATAAGACTAATGGAAATCAGCATTTAAGATCTTTAATTTTTCAGGCCCCATAGTCACAATTGGGAAAATCTTGAAAATTGAACAGTGGCAGAGAAATTTGTTCATAGAAAACCTAATTCTGGGTTTGGTCCCCTAGAATAAATGAAATTTCAATTTTTTAGCATTCCATGCAAAATCATTTGCTGAATACCATACTGATCATGGTTTTAGGTACTTGAAAGACAAGTGAAACCTACCTCAAGCTTTAGAGCAGGGGTGTTGAACTCATTTGTATGAAGGCCGGATCTGACATAAATGAAACCTTGTTGGGCCAGGCCATGTGTGTCATAAAATATAATGCCAGGTAGCAGAGATCTAAACTTTATAAAGGATACACACAAACACAATTAAAGATTTTTTAAACTTTAAATAAAATATGCTTTAAAAACTAGCACTCTTGCAATATTTTGTCTATTTAACAGTCTCTGATAACTGTTGCTCTTGCTTTGAATTATTGCATCAAAATATCTGTACTTTAGCAATCTTGAGTACGCTGTTCAGGTGTGTAAGATATAGTAAGCTGCAAACCTACTTTTGATTTATTGACATTCATTGCAGAAATCTCATGCTCAGTATTCTGAGCCTAGGACCCAGGGGAAAACATGAAATGGCTGGGCATTGCGAGCTTTTGTACATAAGTTGATTCATGTGCTGGTCAAGAACATAAGAAAGCATCCTGGGCTTCCAGTTTGGACTTCGCGAATGGCGGACGCATCTTCGGGACGCTCCCGAAGTCGTTTCACCCACGCGCGGCGGGGGGGAATCTGCACAAGCGGAGACCCTAAGGAGCCCCAGTCAGGGTGCTCCGATCCGGGGCGCGCAGGGGATGTGCCTCTTTCCCGATTGCGGAAAGTGAGGCGCGCCCCATGCCCCAATGGCCCTAGCCGCGGCAGTGCCCCGCATGGGGACTAGCGGAGCCGGCGGTCGTCACCGGGTGATTAAGCGGACGAGCGTTTAAAAGAAGATTTTCGGCTAAAACTGTGAGTTGCCAGTCGAAACGGGAGAATTGAGCGCGCTCCCCCCCTTTTTCGAAAAACCGCAAGGGAGGAGGGAGGAGATTCCCCCTCCCCACCCTACTTAACAAAGACTGATTGAACAGGAAGAGAGGGGGGGAGTGAAAATTGAAAAGAGCAGTGTTACCTTATGGTGAATTGTTAGAACACACACAGGAAATTTTATCTCGTAGTTGCGCGGCACGAACTTTTAAAAAG
>NW_015167937.1:0-2559 GCF_001447785.1 Gekko japonicus
GTTCTGTCAACTTTTACTTTTGATTCTTGTCTGTCCTTAGCAATTTTAAGAGTTTCGACTTTTACTTTTGATTCTCGTCTGTCCTTAGCAATTTTAAGAGTTTCACCAGCCATCTGTGGAGGCTTTTCTTTTCTTTTGGTTACAGGAACAGTCTTTGCACATTCTTCCTTGGTAATATCTCTAGTTTCAACCAGGCCCGTAGCGCCCACAGGGCTTGCCCCCAACCCGTGGTTTTTATGTGCCCCTCTCCAATCCTCGGCTCCCCCTCCTCCCGTTGCTGCCCTCAGCTCAACATCCAGTGACTCCGCGCCACCTGCTGCTCCTCCTAGGTGCCTGCCTCTCTCTCTCTCTCAAAAAAAAAATCAAGTGCCGAGCTGAGGTTTCCCAACTGGGCTGCAAAGCAAATGACCCGTCGTGCAACGAAAAGCTGATGGAAGAAACTCCTCCACTTTCTCTGGGCCAGACCTGCCCTCCCGCCCGTGCCGCCCCACACGCCCCGACCCTCAAAGAACAAGGGGAAAAAACCAACCCCTTGGCCATCCAGGAGCGCCACGTAAAGCGGGAGGCACCGGCGGCTGCCTGGTAGAGTCAGCAACAGCTAGCCTTGTGGGGGCGAGACGTCCCGGGCGAGGCGGCTATCTGGGGAGCCGCCTCCTTGTCTGTCCATGTCCACCCTGAGAGGGAGGGAGGGAGGTGGAGAAGTTCGGCAGGGTGCTCGCTGGTGGCCAGTCATTGAGAAAAGTGGAGAGACAGCGAGAGAGAGCTCCCTGGCGCGCCTGCAAGACCCGAGGGCTCGTCCGCGGTGCCAGGGCTGTCCCTGCTGTTGGTGGCAGCGCTCTCCTCCCCCCTCGGTCGCAGCCGGGGCTGCCTTAGGAGTCCCAGCAACTAAATTGAATTTAATTTAATTAACTTTAATTGGCTGGTGGGCCCCCTCCCGGCCCCCTTCCCCAAAACTCCTTAGCTCTCTCCTCCCCCCTCGGTCGCAGCCGGGGTTGCCTTAGGAGTCCCAGCAACTAAATTGAAGTTAATTTAATTAACTTTATTTGGCTGGTGGGCCCCCTCCCCCAAAACTCCTTAGCTATGGGGCTGGTTTCAACCCATAGTTCTTCCAGTTCACATTCTGTTGAATTTAGTAATGCAAATCTATTCTTGACAAGGTCTTTAAACTCTTCAGGAATGTTACTTAGATTGTATTTTGGCACTATGAATGTTTTGATGTTTTTCGTCAGCTTTATTCTAATGTTCAATATTAACAGTTCATGATGGGTACTGCAATTGGCTCCTGGTTTTGTTTTAGCAGATAGAGAAAAGAGCTTCCAACTATGTAATCTACTTGATTTCTATATTGGCCGTCCAGTGATGTCCATGCATACAGTTGCCTGTTTGGTTGCCTGAAATGTGTTTGCAATGAACAAATTGTTCTCTTCACAGAATTCTGCTGCTCTCCGACTTCATTTCATGCTCCTAGCACAAATCTTACAACACTATTTGATTCTGCTTTGTTTTCTCCTTCTGTGTTCAGTCTCCTATGATCTTGTTTAGGTGTGTGATCAGTTCCTTCCTGGATACTTGTGTAAGACCTTTCAATTTCTTCCTCATCAGCATCTGTAGTTGGTGCATAAACTTGAATGATGGTTATACTGATAGACTTTGCATGAAGACTGATATTATTTGGTCAGACGTCCTGACTGCCTGTGCTACATCTCACTTCACTATTAGAGTGAAGTGTTTGTCCTTCTGTGTTTGCCATTCTTTGAGTAAAACACTTTGTAATTTTCTGACTGAAAATGTCCTAATCCAATCTGCTTCTCAGTCACAGTATTGCAATGTTTAAACATTCCATTTCTTGTTTAATGATTTCAAGCTTACCTTGAGTCATACTTCTCACTATCCATGTTGTTATATCTGTTGAACAGGTTTGGACTTTCCTTTTGCATCCATCCACATCAACAGATGAACATCCCTTTGGCTTTAGTCCAGTTTTGTCATTAAGAGTAGTGCTAGTCATAGCTGTCCTCAGCTCTTCCCCAGTAGCTGATTGAGTGCTATCCAACATGGAGGTTCCATTTTTCAGCACTGTATCTTTTTAAAATTCTGGATTGTCTCATCACTTGAGGCAGGATGGTATGTTCAACCTTCCTTGGTCCAGAGTAGTTTTCTTTAGAAGTGGTTGCATAACTGGCCATTTCAAAACAGGAGTGACCATCCTGTCACTCAGGGAGGCATTTACTGTCTCCTGGACCCAGTCTGCTAAGCCCCCCTGGCAGATTTAAGCAGCCAGGAGGAGCTGTGGTCATACAAACAGGTGATAGATCTCAAACTTCCATGAATCCTATCCCTGTCCTCAGACAGTACAAACTGAAAGGTGTGTGTCCCACACAACTGGACAAATTAGTACCCTGGAGTCATCCAAACCTGTTGCTACTAATGTGGAATCCAAGTTGGAATGAATGTGAGAGGTTCTATCTGCAGAGTGCTTAGCAAAATGATCACAGTGGGCTCCCCTATTGACCAGAACCCAGAAAGAGTCCTGTATGTGTACTCTGTGTGGATGCAGTG
>NW_015167938.1:0-2234 GCF_001447785.1 Gekko japonicus
GTTCTGTGGAGTCAGTTCTCATATTCACTACATTTTTAGTATTCATTTAGTATCTGTATTGTGTTCCGAGTGCCCTTCTGTGAGCTTGAACTTAAGCAGTTTCAGAGATCAGTCAGATGATGGCCTGCGAACAGTCATGCCCCAAATGAACTGGGGCACTTCCACATTGCTCTGCAGTGAGGGGTTAGTAAGGCTTGTCTCCATGCTTCCTGATGCCAGCTGGCCAGACCTCTTGGGATGCTTCAGCTGGTCCACTACTTCCCACGCAATGCAGCTTTTGTGGATTTTTACAATGAGTGTAGGATCTTTCTGGCTTGTCTTTCACCTACTGCAGAAGAGTGACTGTTCATTTGGATTCCTGTTGGAGCCGATATGTCACAGATGTCATGGGCTGAATGCAGTGTCTGTGGTGAACGTTGTGTACCACTTGATTCAGTCTGAGTGTTAAAATTAGTTTAGTTATGGAAAGATAATGTTCCTTTGTCTAAATAATGGTTGGCTTCATTAAATATCCTTAGACTATTGTATCTTCTGAAATACCATATTAAATAGATAAAATCAAGCCGGTTAGTCAACCAGAGTTTGGAGAGTTTTGTTGTTGTTATTGCTTAGTCGCACAGTAGAGTCCAATTCTTCGCAACCCCATGGACCACATCACACCAGGCCCTCCTGTCTTCTATTGTGCTCCGGAGTTTACTTAACATCATGTTCGTTGCATCGATAACACTGTCTAACCATCTCACCCTTTGCCATCCCCTTCTTCTTTGACCTTCAGTCTTTCCCAGCATCAGAGTCTTCTCCAGGGAGTGCTCCCTTCTCATTTGGTGGCCAAAGTATTTGAGCTTCAGCTTCAGTATCTGGCCTTTCAGGGAACAGTCAGGGTTGATGTCTTTTAGGATTGACTTATTCAATCTCCTTGCAGTCCAGGGGACTCCCAAGAGTCATCTCCAGCACCATAATTCAAAAGAATCTATTCTTCAGCGCCCAGCCTTGCTTATAGTCCAACTCTCACAGCCATACAGTACTACTGGGAACACCATTTCTTTGACCACGTGGACTTTTGTTGGCAGGGTGATTTCTCTACTTTTTTTAATGCTGCCTAGGTTTGACATAGCTTTCCTCCTAAGTAGCAGGTATCTTTTAATTTTATGGCTGCAGTCACCATCTGCAGCGATTTTGGATCCCAGGAATGTGAAGTCTGTCACTGTTTCCATGACTTCCCCTTCTATTTGCCAAGGAGTGATGGGACCGGATGCCATGATCTTAGTTTTTTTGATGTTGGGTTTCAAGCCAACTTTTGTGGTCTCCTCTTTCAACCTCAACAGGAGGCTCTTGAGGTCCTCTTCACTTTCTGCCATTAGAGTGGTATCGTCTGCATATCTGAGGTTGTTGATGTTTTTCCCGGCAATCTTAATTCCGGGTTTTGATTCATCCAGGCCGGCATTTCATATGATGTACTCTGCATATAAATTAAATAAGCAAGGTGACAATATACATCCTTTTCGTAATCCTTTTCCTGTGCTAAACCAATCAGTTCCATATTCGGTTCTAACTGTTGCTTCTTGACCCTTATACAGGTTTCGCAAGAGACATGTGAGGTGGTCTGGTACTCTCATCTGTTTAAGGACTTGCCATAGTTTAGCATAGTCAATGAAGCAGAAGTAGATTTTTTCTGGTACTCCCTTGTTTTCTCCATAATCCAGTGAATGTTGCCAATTTCATCTCTAGTTCTTCTACCTCTTCGAAACCCAGCTTATACTTCTGGCAGTTCTCTATCCACGTACTGCTGAAGCCTAGCTTGTAGGATCTTGAGCATGACCTTGCTAGAAAGTGCAATTGTGCGATAGTTTGAACATTCTTTGGCATTGCCCTTCTTTGGGATTGGAATGTAAATTGACCTTTTCCAATCCTGTGGCCACTGTTGCATTTTCCAAATTTGCTGGCATATTGAGTGCAGCACTTTAACAGCATCATCTTTTAAGACTTTGAATAGCTCAGCTGGGATACCATCACCTCCACTAGCTTTGTTGTTAGTAATGTTTTCTAAGGCCCATTTGACTTTGCACTCCAGGATGTCTGGCTCGAAGTCAGTGATCACACTGTCGTGGTTATCAAGGACATTGAGGTCCTTCTTGTATAGTTCTTCTGTGCATTCTTGCCATCTTTTCCTAATTTTTTCTGCTTCTTTTATGTCCCTACCGGTTCTGTCCTTTATTATGGCCAGCTTTGCACAG
>NW_015167939.1:0-2225 GCF_001447785.1 Gekko japonicus
GCTTCTCTTATGTTCTTATGAGGGAGCTGAGGGGGTCTGCTGTGCTAAGACATGGTAGAATTTTACATGATTCCTCCTTCAGGTCTTCTGATTCAGCTTGTCTACTCACTGCAAAATGTGTTCTTGTAGTTAAGCGAATCCTTCCAGAGGGTTTCTGTCCACATCATACCATCTTCTAGAGCCTACGCATGGGCACCACCAACCACCACCCTTCATCCCCAGAACATGCTGCCTATAATTGTACGGGAGGAGTATGTGTGGAAGCTCCAGTGTCTCATCTGTCTGCGCCATCTCTCCTTCTGCCTTTTCTCTCCTGCCCCCAGCTGGCTGGGGGACCGGCACTCCAAGTCTGGCCATGTCTAGAGAATGGTCCATCCAACCAACCAAGTCCCATCCTGGTCATGTTTACTTCCAGGCAGACTGGAAGTAAACAAGGCCCTGAATCCTCACAGGCCTCTTGCCTCACACTGATTCCATCCTTGCTATGGAATTTTACATCATTTAATGTGTCACCATTATATCAATAATAAAGCCAATGGGCTGTAGGTTCAGGAGAGACAAAAGAAAATACCACTTCAGAGAGAGAGTGTTTAAAATGTGGAATTCACTGCCAGAGGATGATGAAGAAGAAGAGATTGGATCTATACCCTGCCCTTCACTACCCGAAGGTGTCTCAGAGCGGCTTCCAAACTCCTTTCCCTCCCCCTCCCCACCACAGACACCCTGTGAGGTAGGTGTGGCTGAGGGAGCTCTGACAGAAATGGCTCTTTCTTCAAGAATAGCTCTTATCAGAACTATGGCTTGCCCAAGGTCATCTGGCCAGGTGCGAGTGGAGGAGTGGAGAATCAAACCCGGTTCTCCCAGATTAGGGCCCGCGCACTTAACTACGACACCACACTGGCTGTTTGTAGTGATGGCCACAGGAAGAAACGGCTTTAACAGGGGATTAGAAAGATTCATGGAGGAGAGGTCTATCAGTGGCTACTGGCCATGGTGACTGAGGGGAACCTCCACATTCAGAGGCACTAATCCTCTGAATCCCAGAGCCAGGAGGCAACATAGGGGGAAGGCCTTGTCTATGCCCTGTTGTTGGACCTCCAGACGAGCTGGTTGGCCACTGTGTGAGACAGGATGCTGGCCTAGATGGACCACTGGTCTAATCCAGCAGGGCTCTTCTGATGTTCTTATGAAGGCCTCGGCCTCTATGCCCTGTTGTTGGCCCCTCAGAGGAACTAGTTGGCCACTGTGGGAGACAGGAACCTGGGCTAGGTGGACCACTGGTGTGATCCAGCGGGGCTTTTCTTATGTTCTTATGAAGGCCTTGCCTCTATGCCCTATTGTTGGCTCCCCAGAGGAACTGGCTGGCCACTGTGTGAGACAGGATCCTGGACTAGATGAACCACTGGTCTGATCCAGCAGGGCTCTTCTGACGTTCTAACAGTCATTATTAAGCTCCAAGAGGTGGAACTTCTCCTTTCCAGAAGCATCTAGCTAGCTGCTTTGAGAAAGAGGATACAGGAGAGGACCGATTGTGGCTTTATGCAGCTAGGCGATTATTACAGGTGAATAGCTTGAGAACATAAGGAGAACCCTTTGGTGGATAAGTCAATCGATGGCTCCTGGCCATGGTGACTGTGGGAAACCTCCAAATTCAGAGGCAGCAAACTTTTGCATACTCGATCCAGGTGGCCACATCAGGGGAAGGCCTTGGTTTCTATGCCCTGATGCTGGCCATCCAGAGGAACTGGTTGGCCACTGTGTGAGACGGGATGCTGGACTAGATGGACCACTGAATATCATCCAGCAGGGCTCTTCTGATGTTCTTATGAAGGCCTCGGCCTCTATGCCCTGTTGTTTGCCATCTGGAGGAACTGATTGGCTACTGTGTGAGACAGGATGCCGGACTAGGTGGACCACTGGTCTCATCCACCAGTGCTCTTCTTAGGTTCTTATGATGCCCTTTCTTCTATAAACCTCAGACTCTTTCCTCTGGGGACTATGCTGCATAACTAACTCCTATTCAACCCCCTCCAAGGTGACATGCACCAAGCCCATCCCATAAGGGCATCGAAACTTACAGAGGGGAGCCGTCTTCTTGCAGTGGCAGACCAAGAGAAGTTCTTCCTGCCCTCCTTACCTTTGTGTTGTTTTCCCATCTCTGCTATTTTAAACTCTCGAAGGGCAGGTGTGGGAGCCAGCTATTTAAAATGCTCGACCGACTGGGG
>NW_015167940.1:0-2325 GCF_001447785.1 Gekko japonicus
GAGTCATGAAAGTTGTGTGGTATCAAATTGTCCCATGGTTGCTGCAAGGCCTAATCCCAAATTATCCTTCTTCCATGGCTGAAACAGCCCTGTAAAGAGCTCTGCCCATTCCCCTGGCTTTTGCTAAGAAAAACCAAGGCTTGCAGGCTGGCAATACTGCTGTTGCCCAGCAATGCCCACTGAGAACATTTATTTCTTAAAGCTATGGATGCTGCTTCTATTATTTTTGGAGTTTTAACCTCCCATTGCATTTTTTAAAAGATTTTTTCTGCAAATCTGGGGCTTTCTTGTCTGTTCATGGATCCAGGATCTAGATTTAAGTGTCCACGGACTTGGCCACATTGAGAATTAGGTATATTGATGACTACTACAATGAACATTAGAAAGGGAAAGACAAGAGTGACAAGAGAGATAGCAGGTTATTTAGCTAAATGAGAACAGTTGGTGAGATGAGATATATGTGATTAAGGGGTCTTTGATGTGATTACTTCCTCTGAAGTCTTATCTAATTAAAAAAATAGAATCATAGAATCATAGAATGTTAGAGTTGGAAGGGACCTTGCAGGTCATTTAGTCCAACCCCATGTACACTGCAGGAGCATAGCTGAAAGATAGCCCTACATACTGACAACATTCCTGAAAGATGGTCATCCAGCCTCCGCTTTAAAACGTCCAGTGGAGGAGCATCCACAACCTCCCGAGGCAGACTGTTCCACTGCTCAACCACTCTTACAGTTAGGAAGTTTATCCTGATATTTAGCCGGTAATGACTCCCTTGTAATTTCCACCCATTAGATCTAGTCTTGCAATCCGGAGCAAGAGAGAATAGATCTGTTCCTTCTTCTTCATGACAGCCCTTCAAATACTTGAAGACTGCAATCATGTCCCCTCTAAGCCTTCTCTTTCCCAGGCTAAACATACCCAACTCTTTCAGCCTTTCCTCATAAGACTTGGATTCCAACCTTTTCACCATCCTGGTTGCCCTCTTCGGTACACGCTTGAGCTTGTCAACATCCTTCCTAAAATGTGGTGCCCTAAACTGGACACAGTACTCCAGGTGAGGCCTGACCATAGCAGAATAGAGTGGAACTACCACCTCCCTTGATCTGGACACAATGCTTCTGTTAATGCATTCTATATCTGTGCCTTTGATTTTTTGTACCTAAGTGTAGGACTTTGCACTTATGTCTATTGAGATTCATTTTATTTGTCTCAGTCCACTGTTCCAGCCTATCTAGACCATTTTGAATCCTGACTCTGTCTTCTTCAGAATTAGCAATCCCACCTAGCTTCATGTCATCTGCTAATTTGATAAGCATCCTCTCTATGTCTTCCTCCAGGTCTTTTATAAAAACATTGAACAACAATGGGCTGAGGACCGAGCCCTGCGGCACTCCACTTGAGACTTCCCTCCACGTAGACGCAGATCCATTTACGAGCACTTGTTGGGTACGATTTTTCAACCAACCATGAATCCATCCAACGGCTGCACCATCCAGCCCACACTTAACTAGCTTATCCTCAAGGATATCATGAGAAACTTTGTCAAATGCTTTACTGAAATCTAGATACACTATATCCACAGCATTGCTGGAGTCAACCATTTTGGTAACTCTGTCGAAAAAGGAGATAAGGTTGGTCTGGCATGACTTATTCTTGATAAACCCATGCTGGCTACTACCAATTAGTTCATTCCATTCAAGGTGCTCACAGACAGAGCGTTTAATAATCTGCTCTAGAATTTCCCAGGTATTGATGTCAAGCTGACAGGCCTGTAATTTCCCGGGTCTGTCTTTTTTCCCTTATTGAAGATTGGGACAACATTCGCTCTTTTCCAGTCTTCCGACATAACACCAGTACCCCAGGACATCTCAAAGATTTGAGCCAGAGGCTCTGAAATAACATCTGCAATAGTATGTCCAAGAGCAAGGTAACCTTTAATTCTGCAGAAATCAAGCAAGTGGTACTGCAATTCAAAGGAAGAAAGCCACTGTTTGATTTCTCTTTAGAACAAACTCCTGCTACTTGAGCCCATTCCGACTGTCTACTGGCCTATTATGCACACTTTCACTGTGCATTTCCACTGGGTTTTGTTTGTCATTCTGTATTGATTTTCCTCCCTTCAGTGCTCAGTTTGCTTTCTTGTCACTGTTTCTCTAGATTTTGTGAGAGTGCTTTTGTGCCAATTTTTCCCTAGTTTTGCTTCTAAGCCAAAGGTTATTCAAAAGTGTACAGGTTCCCTTGGATTCCCCCCACCCTTTTACTGCCCCTCAAAGGTCTCTCCCGCACCCACATAGAGGTCATTCCACTCACTCTGCACCTTCC
>NW_015167941.1:0-1443 GCF_001447785.1 Gekko japonicus
TGAGATCCAAGTGCGGAAAGGACCAAAGGCAACTTTGACTCCTGAAAGTTTATGTCCCCAAAATCTTGTTGGTTTCTGAGGTGCCACTGGACTCAGAGCTGTTCTACTGGAGCCCAGTGCAGCTACCGCCTTAAACTTATATCTCTGTTCATAGTAATGAATACAGCCTAACCTAACAGAGGTCCCGGTCACACGGGCCAGATAACGCAGGGGGGGAGGCGTGGCTGTTCGCCCCGGAGCAAAATAAAGTGCGGTAGCCTGATCAGACATTCCCCCGAGTCTTCAAGCTTAGGCTGTTAGCTGGTGATCACATGGCGTTGCCGGAGCGTGGCAAAGAAGTGGCGCGATAAGCATTTTGCATTTGTGCGCATGCGCAGTTCCGCGGAGCAGCACTGCTTTCAGTCACGTGTTTGTGCGCATGCACTTACGAAAAACATCCGGTTTGCGATGGGACCTGGATGGGCGCCAGCTGCTATGGGATAATAGCGCTCCTGCGATCAGATGCCCACCCCTGCCCCGCATTTCCCGGATACTAGTGCACTTTCTGTGGTACTTTTTTACTGCTCATCTTTGGTGGGATGCCACGAGTTGACCACGGGTGCACTATGCTTCCCAGATGTTGCGGTGTGATCATGCCCCGAAAATCTGCCTGACTTTCGTGCCTTTAGTGCGGCAAATCCTTCCCGTGAATGGGGCCAATATAGTTTATTGGCCAATGTGTGATTTTTTCCTCCACCCAGAAAGTCCTTGACCCTATTCAGCATCGCCGTAAAAACTGACTTTCCAAGTAGGACTGATTCTGACTGAAAATGTTTGGTGAAGAGGTTGAGTAAAGTATGCATTAATGCATTCTACGGTGTTTTGCATTCTGAATAAATTAAGCGCATGTTCTAGATTAAACAGCATTTACTCCCCCCCCCAATGTAAATCGGCTCTTCATTTATTTAATTCATTATTTCTTACAACAATTTTTCAAAGCCCGAAACCTTTACCAGGCAAGACAGCCATGAAAAGAAAATTGTAAGCATGCCTATGCTTTTAAAGGGTAATTCATTTTCTAAAAAAAACCCTATGAGGGCAAATTTGACATCTGAGAGTGAAGAAAGTATGTAAAATTGCAGGGTTGGAATGAAAACGTTTCTTTTTTTCATCCAGGCTAGGCCTGAATTTTTGTAACCATTTCTAAGAGAAGACAGGTTAATTTTAGTTGCAAACTTTAACAGTAAATAACCCTGTGTGAGGATTTTTAGGTGCGGTGTAGATGTCACGTCTCCACAAAAAGTCAATATTACCACCCTGTTTTTGTAAAAGCTTTGCATACAGGGTCGCCAGCTCTGGAAATACCTGGAGATTTTGGGAGTGGAGCCTGAGGAGGACAAGACATGGGGAAGGGAGTGACTTCAGCAGGGTACGATGCCATAGAGTCCACTCTCCAAAGGTTCT
>NW_015167941.1:1969-2210 GCF_001447785.1 Gekko japonicus
AGCCTGGACTCTAATCTGGGAGAACCAGGTTTGATTCCACACTCCTCCACATGCAGATGCTGGTGTGACCTTGGGTCAGTCATAAGTTCTCTCAGAGCTGTTCTCTCAAGGGCAGTTCTCTCAGAGCTCTCTCATCCCCACCTACCTCATAGGCAGTGTTCCCTCTAAGCTGTGTGTTAGTGTGAGCTAGCTCACATTTTTTAACCTCCTGTTCACAGGTTTTTGTTTTAGCTCAGGAAGG
>NW_015167942.1:0-1756 GCF_001447785.1 Gekko japonicus
GTCCTTAAGAAGCTTGTATTGTAAATAAAATGGTCTTTTGAAGAACTCTGGTCTCTCTCTATTGATTCGGTCACTCCCTTGCCAGTCTTCACTCAACAAATGAAAGAACTAAAGGGGAACGGGAGGGTCCCAGGGAAACAGTCCGGGGGTCCCAGAATCCCACAACACTCGTCTCTCCTACCTGGACTGGAGGTGCGGCAGCCGTTTCCGGACCTCTGAAAAGATGTCGGCTCAACAGAATCTCTTCACTGCCTGTTCCTGAGACAAAGGAGGAAGGAAGGGTGTTGGCTTGCTTGGTCCCTGCTTCACACAACCCCTTCCCAGGGTTGTGAAACCTTGCCCTCTGTACACGCAACACATTTTTAAACTCTTTTTACTAAATTCTGGGAGAGGCAGAAGAGAAGGACACGGTACCCATGATCCTTCAGGATTATAAATGCAGCCAGCATGTTTCAGACATCTGTGAGACTTCCGTTTGCTCTGTGGGGAGGGGAAAATGTTGCCTGACACTTCACCGTCCCGTTTGGACCAGACAGGACTTGAACGCATCTGGAGACTCGTGGGTGGAGGCTCCCTCTGTTCAGCAGACTGAATAGTTGTGAAAAGGTTTGTCTACCCCCCCCCCCCGGAAACTTGGTTTCATTTTATGGAAGGAAGGTGAGGCGTGAACTTTTTAATTAATGGGAGAAATTGCCCTCCAGGAATGTGTCTCATCTCCTTTTGGAGGCATCAGAGAGAGTGGACACTGAGTGTTGCAAATTAACTCTTTGTTGTGTGCAAGAACTATTTATTTTTATCCTGACCTGAACTCTTTACCCGTCACATTCACAGGGTGCCCCAACTGTCATGCAGGCACAAGGGGCCCTTACCAAAGGAGAAGGGATCCTGGGCACGCTCCACGGCCCCTTGCTCCAAGGAAGCTCCTTCCACTTCAGGGATTGCAGCTTCCATCTTCAGGGATGGTCCCCACATCTGAAACAGCAGCGAGGGAGAGGGGAAAGAGATGGAATGGAAAAGAGACCCAGGAATGGATCCTGCCCCACGCCCAGACTCTGCACCCCCTTCCATCAGCAGACCTGCTGAGTTATCTGAAGGGATCAGAAATTTATTAGAAGAAGCTCCTGAAGGAAAGCATGAAATCTCCCACTTGGATGATCAAAACTTGGGCAATTATTTGGCAGGGAAAATTTAGGCTAAGGTCTGATATCATTCCTTGAATTGGACATATCTGGAGGGACCCCCCCTCACCTGCTCTGCCTGCCTCTCCTCCTCTGCCTGGCTCAGGAGGAAGCCTTCGGCCAGGGCCACCGCCTGGGAACTGGTCTCCGGCCCACATCCTCTGACCCAGCCCTGTATTTCCTGGGGCAGGAGAGTCAGGAATGGCTCCAGGATCACCAGGTCCAGGATCTGCCTCTTGGTGCGCCTCTCCGGCTCCAGCCACTGGCTGCAAAGTCCATGGAGCTGGCTGCAAACCTCTTGGGGCCCATCGGCCTCATGGTAGCGGAACAGCTGGAAGCATTGAGAGTGTACCTCTGAGGTCGCGGTGTCCTTAGCCCGGACCTCTGCCCCCCCCCAGCTCTTTCCCAGAATTCAACACCACTTCCAGCATGGGGGCTTTTCCTTGCTCTCTTGCCAGTTGCAGGTCCTCCTGGGCCCTGCTAGGCTTTATGCACTTTGGCAACCAGAGTTTTAAAAAAATCTTCCTCTCCTCGGCCAGGCCGGCCTGGGACACCCGGTGCTTGCAGCCTGCTCCACC
>NW_015167942.1:1827-2231 GCF_001447785.1 Gekko japonicus
TCCTTACTCCCCCCCCCCCAAAGGACCTCCTTCTGTTCCTTTGTCTGTTTGCAGAATTGAAATGACCGGCAAGGGAACCTCAGTTTCAGGCATTCAACTTTTCTTGTCCTGAAAGACCCCGGTTATAAAAACCCCCTTCCACCCCCCCCCCACAAGTCTGCTTCTATGGTGGGGCCAAAGTGGTGCCTAACGGGGTTGCCAACCTCCCGGTGGGGCCTGCAGTCCTCCCGGGATGACAGCCGACCCCCAGCCGACAGAGATCCGCTCCCCCGGCCGAGAAAAGGGCTGCGCTGGAGATGGACTCTATCTGGTTCCCACCTAAGGTCCACCCCCCTCCCCAAATGGCCGGGAGGTGGCAACCCCACTACAGCCATTGCTTTGCACGATCCCCCGCCTCCCTCCCT
>NW_015167943.1:0-1991 GCF_001447785.1 Gekko japonicus
GGGTGAAAAAACCTGGGGCTGTCACTGCTTCCTCTGCATAGCAACCATAGTTTTCCTTGATGGTCTCCCATCTAAGTAATAACCATAGCTGTCCCTGCTTAGTTTTTCAGCCCTGACAAGCTTAGCTATGCTGGGCTATTCAGGCTGCTAACCAGAAAGACTATTATTGGCAATTACTCCTGGTATCAGTGGTCATTGAACTTATAGAAATGCCACGTTTTTGCCATTTGGTCTCTCTATTTTTAAATTTTCCTTTGTTACTGTGTTTTTGTGTGTATCTGCTGAATGAGGATAACATTTTATGCATCTGACAAACTATAGTCCACAAATGTTTATGCCACAATAAATCTTTTTTTTAAAAAGGAGCCATGAGATTCTTTGTTCTTTTTGCTACAACAGATTAATACAGCCAACTTCTGGAAGTTTCCTTTCTCATTGTTACTATAAAAAGATTGTGGTTTGCTAAAAGAAAAGAAAAGTACAACTAGCTTTTACAGTTTCCTGGATGCCTCATTTTCAATTTTTATGAAGGCTATCAAAAATTATAGGTGTTTTTATGAGAGCCAACATTCTAAACATTGGCAATGAACTCTGAAAGTAAATATATATCCATCAAATGCACATTCTAGGCATTTCCCACTTCATGTTGTTTTGTATAATATTTGGACAAAGATCTGCTCACAATGTTCAAATTAATGTCAATATTTTGGATTTAAACCACAGTTCCTGTTAAAGTCCCAGTCTGAAATCATGGCAACTTCTGCCAGTCCTATGTGGTGCTTATAACTTCATGAGTGTCCTCTGTCCACGATGGATTCCACTTTTTGTTGTTTTTGTTCAGTCACACAGTCGGGTCTGACTCTTTGCGACCCCATGGACCACATTATGCCAGGCCCTCCTGTCTTCCGCTGTCCTCCAGAGTTTTCTCAATTTCATGTTCATTGCATCGATAACACTATCTAGTCATCTGATCCTTTGTTGTCCCTTTCTTCTTTGATCTTCAATCATTCCCAGCATCAGGGTCTTCTCCAGTGAGTGCTCCCTTCTCATTTGGTGGCCAAAGTATTTGCACTTCAGCTTCAGTATCTGGCCTTCCAGGGAACAGTCAGGGTTGATTTCCTTTAGAATTGACTGATTTGATTTCCTTGCAGTCCAAGGGACTCTCAAGAGTCTTCTCCAGCACCATCATTCAAAGGCATCTGTTTTTTAGTGCTCGGCCTTCTTTATGGTCCAACTCTCACAGCCATACATCGCTACTAGGAATACCATCACTTTGACTATATGGACTTTTGTTGGCAGGGTGATGTCTCTGCTTTTTATTGTCATCACTTTCCTCCCAAGGAGCAGGCATCTTTTGATTTCATGGCTGCAGTCACTGTCCGCAGTGATCGTGGATCCCAAGAATGTGAATTCTGTCACTGCTTCTTTGACTTCCCCTTCTATTTGCCAAGGAGTGATGGGGCTGAATTCCACTACTGGGCCCTTTAATGCATTGTATCGTCAAACCTACTTTCTTTGTCTGCCTGATCTGTGCATTTCCAGACAGGTATATGATGCTGCAGGAAAACTGACTTGACCAGTCAGTCAGGTGGGTGGAGAAGTTCCCAAAGTTTATGGTAAGAGCCCATTTGCAGGCTTATGAGGTGACAGTGATGGCAGCAAAGAGGTCTTTTGTTATTTCCACAACACCACTTAATTTTGTCCTGCTCAGCTATTTCACGTGGTTCAAGATCTTTTAAATGCTAAACCTGAACGTTGCTGGGGAAAATGGCAGCTTTTGAGGGTAGACTCTATGGCGCCACATCGCTGCTGAGCTGCATCCTCTCCTCAAATTCCACCCTCCCAGGTTCCAGCCTCAAACCTTTAGGAATTTCCCAGCTTAGAGTTGGCAACTCTAAACCTGAGCCATCCAAAGTTGAGGGTCTATTCCCAAACTGCCCCTTAACTGGCTTTAGTGGTCTTGGACACCCTTAGTTGCTGGAGTGGCACAT
>NW_015167944.1:0-1962 GCF_001447785.1 Gekko japonicus
CCCATAAATCGTTCACGTTCCATTTGGCCAGGGTGCACAAAAAGGCCACTGAACATGATGCTTCGTCCAGTTTGGGGGGAGGGGGGGACTGGCAGGAGGGAAACCGTGAGCTTAAAGAACTCCACTGCATTCGGAGCATGCATTGAGAGAAGAGAAGAAGAAGAGGAGATTGGATTTATACCCCGCCCTTCAGTACCCAAAGGTGTCTCAGAGCAGCTCACAAACTCCTCTCCCTTCCCCTCCCCACAACAGACACCCTGTGAGGTAGGTGGGGTTGCTGAGAGAGCTCTGACAGAGACTGCTCTTTTTCAAGGACAGCTCTGACAGAACTATGGCTTGCCCAGGTGCAAGTAGAGGAGTGGGGAATCAAACCCGGTTCTCCCAGATTAGAGTCCGCACACTTAACCACTACACCAAACTGGCTCTCACACCAAACAGGAAGAGATTGGATTTATACCCCACCCTTCACTCCCCAAAGGTGTCTCAGAGCGGCTTACAAACTCCTTTCCCTTCCCCTCCCCTCCCCACAACAAACACCCTGTGAGGTAGGTGGGGCTGAGAGAGCTCTGACAGAAACGGCTCTTTTTTCAAGAACAGCTCTTATCAGAACTACGGCTTGCCCAAGGTCATCCAACCAGGTGCAAGTGGAGGAGTGAGGAATCAAACCCAGTTCTCCCAGATGAGCGTCCACGCACTTCACCACCACACCAAACTGGCTTGCTAGCTTCCAAGTGGGGCATGGAGATCTGGAATTTCAGCTGGCCTCCAGCCTAAAGAGGTCAGTCCCCCTGGAGAAAATGGCCGCTTTGGAATGTGAACTCGATGGCATCATACCCTAACTGGGGTCCTTCCTCCCCCCAAACCCTGCATTTCTCAGTCTCCATCCCCAGATCTCCAGAAATTTCCCAACCCAGAGTCAGGGATCCTATTTGTGACCCAGTGAGATGACCAGCGGCTACCTTTGGACACCCACCGCTGTGATCTTATATTTCCACTGTCTGGCGTTTCAAAAAGAGAGGGTTGCCTCCGATGCTCCCTCTAAGCTGTGGAATCTTGTGAGCAAAAATTCTACTTTTTGAGTTGCTGGCCTTAAAGTGGTGAGCAAGTCCTTTGGCTGCTGCATAAAATTAGTTTGCTCTGGAGCCCTCCTTCCTGAGCTAAGACAAAAATCTGTGAGCTGGAGGCTAAAAAACTGGGAGCTGGCTCACACTAACTCAGCTTAGAGGGAACACTGGTCCCCAGGTCCCCCCTGGAGGCTGGCATCCTTACTGACCTCCTTGTGCCTACAGTCCCGTTTCCTCCCCCTCTCTCCCCCCAGCTTGACAAAAGACTGCTCTGAAGCGGGAAGGGAGAAGGAAGAAGCTCTTTCAGCATCTTCACGGCTCTCCCAGCGTGTGAGGTGATTTATGTATTTCATAACATCTTCAAAATGGCGGCCAAGAACCTCCCCTTCCTTCAAAACACACACACACACACAAGTCTCATTTCGCCAGCTGGACCTGCATTTCCCAATCGAGGCAACTGTGGCCCCGTTAATTATCTTATAAATTCATTTGACGGGACAGATTTGGACACCGGGTGTCATTAAAACACCAAATGTCTCAGCCGTCGCCACCGAGGAGGCCGTTCCAGTGATTCACGTTTCAATCTATATGCAAATGGGCCATCCGGATGCAGCTCAACTGGGCCGTTCCTGGCCCTTTATTGCTATGGGGGGTGGCGGGGGTTCATACATCACCCCCTACAAGGAAGGGGCAGGACCCCGTTTGTGATTTATGAGGCGACAATGACAGCCAACACGATTGTGTTTGGAAGGCCTTACAGCGATTGTCTTATTCACCCCCATCAAAATGCACTCTGTTGTCAAACATTTCAAGATGGAGAATTAAACATGCACTAGCAGATGTCGTCTGTGGGATACCCATGAACAGGGAAGAGCTATCACGGAGGATTAGAAGAAGA
>NW_015167945.1:0-1925 GCF_001447785.1 Gekko japonicus
AGAGGCTACACATGCTGTTTAGCCCAGACATTCTGGGAAACGGTACAGAACTTTTTTTCTAAGAAGAGATTGGATTTGTACCGCACCCTTCACTCGGAGTCTTAGAGCAGCTTACAAACTCCTTTTCCTTCCCCTCCCCAGAACAGACACCCTGTGAGGCAGGTGGGGCCAAGAGAACTTTCCAGAACTACTCTTTCAAGAACACCTCTGAAAGAACTATGGCTTGCCCAAGGTCATCCAGCAGCTGTGAGTGGAGGAGTGGGGAATCAAACCCGGTTCTCCCAGATTAGAGTCTGCGCACTTAACCACTACACCAAACTGGCTCCTGAAATATGGATGCAGGTGTGTGAATATTGAAATATGGATGATAGAACTTCCCTATAATCCAGAAGGATTCTTGCAAAATTATGTTGCATTGGTTTGACCATCCTACTGTGATTTACAGTTAATCTTTTTATGACAGCCAGAACTTTGTTGGCAGACTAGTGAAGACTACAGTTTTTGCCTAATAAGAAAATAAAATGGTTGTTAAATGTGTCAAAAATAATGACCATAATGAAGTTAATGGATTTGCAAGATTCGCAATGTCTACAGTACTCTGAAATATTTTGGCAACTTTTAAGCTGCTACGCAGAAGAGAAATTGATTAATTAAAAGCTTTGCAATAATATAGTTGGTTTAATCTGTATAGGAGCTGCGGTGGCTCAAGTGGTTAAGACGCTGAACTGCAGGCTGTGGAAGGTGGGTAGTTCAGCAGTTCGAGACCCGAGTGTGCCGCATGACGGAGTGAGCTCCCATCTCTAGTTCCAGCTCCTGCCAACCTAGCAGTTCGAAAGCAAGAAATTGCAAGTAGATAAATAGGTACTGCTTCGGTGGGAAGGTAACAGCGTTCCGTGCACCTTGGTGTTGAGTCATGCCGGCCACATGACCGTAGAAATGTCTTCGGACAGCGCTGGCTCTTCGGCTTTGAAACGGAGATGAACACCGCAACCCTAGAGTCGGATTCGACTGGCTTTCGAGCAAGGGAACCTTTACTTTTTATAATCTGGATATGTTTGTGATGCACGTTTATGTATATATAGTATTTATATTTTAGATGTGATGTATTTTTTTCATTGAATTTATAAAATTAAGAAGAAGAAATGCTCTTCAGCAGAAGCCTTCTGCTCCAATCAGGCTTACCTTCATCTCCACATCCATTTCCTATCTTCCCTTTAGGTGCAGGTAAGTAGCATATTCACTGCCAGAGGATGAGTGATGGCCAAAGGCATAGATAGCTTTAAAAGTGGACTAGATCGATTCAGAGAGGAGAGGTATATCAGTGGCTACTGGCCATGGTGACCAGCAGTGTTCCCTCTAAGCTGAGTTAGTGTGAGCTAGCTCACAGCTTTTTAGCCTCCAGCTCACACATTTTTGTCTTAGCTCAGGAAGGATGGCTCCAGAGCAAACTAATTTATGCAGTAGCCAAATTGCTTGCTCACAACTTTAATGCCAGTAGCTCACAAAGTAGAATTTTTGCTCACAAGACTACAGAGCTTAGAGGGAGCATTGGTGACCAGTGGTCATTTTCTGCAGGAGCGCACAGGAGCGAAGCTCCGGTAGTAAAGAGCCCAGGAGGCGGGCACATGCAACAAGCCCTACCCCCTGCTCTCAGCAGCCCTCAGTCAGAGCAAGAAGCAGCCAGGTAAGTTGCAGAGCTCCCCCCGCCCCCCCCGGTCCAAAACAGTCCAGTGGCACCTTTAAGACCAAGTTTTATTCAGGTACAAGCTCTCCCTCCTCTGCGAGGACAGATCTGCAGTCCTGTCCCCCCCCAATAGCTAGCAATCCAAAACAATCCAATGGAGCCTGAGCGGTGGGTTTTGCCTTCTGACACACTCCCAGTAGTGTCAGGGGGCATGGCGTATGCAAATATGTTATGCTAATGA
>NW_015167946.1:0-1908 GCF_001447785.1 Gekko japonicus
CCTTCCCACACCTGCGGACGCTACCTGATACTGATCTCTAGGGGAAAGTTAAACGATGACCAAATTCTTTTGTTCCAAGATAGGGAAAGCTCTTTACAGTGGAATGTCAGGATGCAAACAACACCTGCTTTTCTGTTCCCAGCACAGGGTGTTGTTAACTAGTAACAAGTAGAGGGGACACCTTATGAACCCAGGATATTATAACAACATGGGCTTCAGCTCTTTTGCACATAGTTTGCTCGCCATCTAGCGGTCATTGCAGGTAACAGCATCCCAGGGATCTGAGTCGTCACACAATCCCTTCACGCAGTAGTAAAAGTGTAAGAGTCCGGTGGTAGCACCTTAAAGATGAACAAATTTGTGGCAGGGTAGGAGCTTTCGTGAGTCACTGCTCATTCCTTCAGGTGCAGCTGGAATGTGAGTCCATCTGTCTTTTATCTTGGAGAACACGAGTTATTTCAGAAGCCAAATGACAATAGCAGAGGAGGAGGAGGAGGAGGAGATTGGATTTATCCCCCGCCCTTCACTACCCAAGGGAGTCTCAGAGCGGTTTACAAACTCCTTTCCCTTCCCCTCCCCACAACAGACACCCTGTGAGGTAGGTGAGGCTGAGAGAGCTCTGACAGAAACTGCTCTTTCCAGAACAGCTCCAAGAGAACTATGGCTTACCCAAGGTCATCCAGAAGCTGCAAGTGGAGGCGTGGGGAATCAAACCCGGTTCTCCCAGGCTAGAGTCCATGCACTTAACCACTACACCAAACAGGCAGGCAAATGACCACAGCATGTGAATGACAATAGTAGGCATGATTGGATTAGGTATATGCAGAGGCGTGGAGAAATCAGTATTGGTAATGAGACAAGAAACCTTGAGGGCGGGACCTCAGAAGTACATAACACCATAGAGTCCACCCTGCAAAGCAGCCTTTTTCTCCAGAGGAACTGATCTCGGTGGTTTGGAGATCAATTGTAATAGCGTAAGATATCCAGGTGCCATGCAATTTTGCTTTCAGATAATGTTTTAGCTGGGTCTAGTTGGTATGAAGGAGAGGCCAGATGGGCTCTGGGGGCCCCAGTGACTCTCTGCACTACTGGCTGTGTGACGTCACTGGAATAAAAACATAGGAACATTAAGAAGAGTCCTGCCGGATCAGACCAGTGAAGGTCCATCTAGTCCAGCATCCTGCCTCACACAGTGGCCAACCAGTTCCTCTGGAGGGCCAATGGCAGAGCATAGAGGCCAAAGCCTTCCACTGATGTTGCCTCCTGGTTCTGGAATTCAGAGGTTTAGTGCCTCTGAATGTGGAGGTTCCCCTCAGCCACCATGGCTAGTAGCCGTTGACAGATTTATCCTCCATGAATCTGTCTAATCCCCTTTGAAAGCTGTTTATTCCTGTAGCCAGCGAATTCCACATTTTAACCACTCTCCGTGTAAAATAGTATATCCTTTTGTCCATCCTGAACCTACTGCTCATCAGCTTCATTGGATGCCCCCAACTCCTAGTATTTTGAGAGAGGGAGAAAATTTTCTCTTTGTCAGCTCTCTTCACTCCATGCATAATTTAATCTTCTCTCATGTCCCCCTTTACTCATCTCTTGTCTAAGCCGAGAAGTCCCAGACTCTTCAGCCTTTCCTCAGAGGGAAGGGGCTCCAATCTTCTCATCACTCTGGTTGCCCTCCTCTGTACTTTTCCCGCACTTTTTCCAGCTCTGCAATGTCCTTTTGGAGATAAATGGTGACCAGAACTGTACACAGTATTCCAAATGAAGCTGCACCATCGATCTATACAGCAGCATTACAACACTGACTGTTTTATTCTCAATCACTAATAATCCCTAACGTAGAGTTTGCCTCTTCGCAGTTGCAGTGCCCTGGGTTCACGCTTTCATTGAGATCTCAAGATCTTTTCC
>NW_015167947.1:0-1909 GCF_001447785.1 Gekko japonicus
TTAAGCCCTCGTTTTTGTATTGTGTGAGCGAGGAGAGAAGGTGCTTCTGAGATGAAAGGGAGGTTTCCCAGTGCCTTGAGAACTCTTGTTTTGCTTTCCCTCCAAATACTGTTTAGTTGAATTTATTGAATACTCAGAAAGTCCTTCTTGGAACACTGATCTTGGGTTTTTCCCCCCTAATTCGCAACATCCAGAAATGCCATACATTAGCATGGAATGTTCTTCTCTTTTCCTTCCTTTGAGCGTCAAAACAAACTTTGGGAGAAGCTCCCAGAAGAGAAGTAGTTAAAGTTTCGGAAAGGAAAGCAATCACTCTCTTGCTCTGAATTGTGTAGGGTGTATGCTGACCCCACATTGGGTCTGACCCACAGTGTTCATGGGTGGGAGCTTGTGTGGGCTCCACTCAAGTGTGTGCAGTTAATAATCAGGTGCCCTGAATGAGCATCCTTTGCCATCTTTTGTAGCCTGTTAGGTACAAGTCCTGTATCTTCTGGGCAACACATTCATCCACAAACACCTTCCCCCCACTCATTTCAATCCTTGCTCTGGAATCCTTCATCAGCAAGGTCAGGTCTGTTCTCATGGGGGACAGAGCCTTCTTGGTGGTGGCATCTTTCTTTTGGAATACCCTCTTGAGAGAAATCTACCTCCCTTATCTCTGCCTGTGTTTTGCCATGGCTGTTAGCCATTCTTCACCTTGACTTTTTGACAGAAAGATGGACTATAAACGGAGTAATAAATAAAGGCTAGCTACATGGAAATTCCATGTTCATGGGCAGTATATCTCTTAATAATATTGGCTGAGGGTAAATGATAGAGATTGTCTTCATAAGCTACTTGTTGGCTTTCCAAAAGCATCACACTGCCTACCATTGGCAACAGTATGCCAAACTAGACCAAATTTTGATCAGTCAGTCTGTCTGTCTATCTATCTATAGATAGATAGATAGATAGGCACCACATTTTAGGAAAGATGTTGACAAGCTTGAGCGTGTCCAGAAGAGGGCAACCAGGATGGTGAGAGGGTTGGAATCCAAGTCTTATGAGGAAAGGCTGAAAGAGCTGGGTATGTTCAGCCTGGGAAAGAGAAGGCTTAGAGGGGACATGATTGCAGTCTTCAAGTATTTGAAGGGCTGTCATGTAGAAGATGGAGCAGGTCTTTTCTCTCTTGCTCCGGATTGCAAGATTACCGGTATATCTAATGGGTGGAAATTACAAGGGAGTTGTTACCGGCTAAATATCAGGAGAAACTTCCTAACTGTAAGAGAGGTTGAGCAGTGGAACATACTGCCTCGGGAGGTGGTGGATGCTCCTGTGCTGGACGTTTTCAAGCGGAGGCTGGACGACCATCTTTTGGGGTTGTTGTACGTATGCAGGGCTATCTTTCAGTATACTCCTGCAGAGTGCAGGGGGTTGGACTAGATGACCTGCAAGGTCCCTTCCAACGCTAACATTCTATGATTCTATTATATAAGTCACAACCAACTTATGGTGACCCCAGCAAGGGGGTTTTCAAGGCAAATGAGAAGCAGAGGTGGTTTGCCAGTGCTTTCCTTTGCAGAGCCTTCCTTGGTGGTCTTCTTTCCAACTACCGACCCTGCTTAGCTTCCAAGATCTGCTGATAATGGGTCCTGCCATGCCACCTTTCCTATGGCTACCTAGTACATTTGAATTCTACTCTTCCAACAAGGCGATACGAAGTTCAGGATACAAAGTTCTTACTTCACCACTTGATTCTCGCACTGAAATAGGTGAGGCTTGAGAGAGAGGTGAGGCTGAGGCCCGCCCAGCAAGCTTCATGGCAGAATCGACACAAAGTCAGGTCTCCCAGATCTGAGTTCGAGACTCTGAGGACTTCACTCCTCTGACTCTCTGAGTCAGTCTAATCCAGCAGGGCTCTTATGTTCTT
>NW_015167948.1:0-1851 GCF_001447785.1 Gekko japonicus
TTCCCCCTTCATATGCCCTGCATTCTTCATTTGTATACAGGTCACCTTACGGTTAAAGACCGACGCAAAGTGAGAGTTGAGTAATTCCGCTTTGTCTTCATCCCTTGTTAAGGCTTGACCGTCTTCCCCTAGCAGTGAGCTTACCCCATCCCTGTTCTTCTTTTTGCTCCAAACATAGGCATAGAAATTTTTCTTGTTATTTTTAGCATCCCTCGCAAGCCTCAGCTCCATCTGCGCTTTAGCCTTTCTGACACTATCCCTTCAGATTCGAGTCTGCTTCTTGTACTCACCCTCAGTAATCTGACCCTCCTTCCATTTCCTGTACATTTCCCTTTCCCCTTTACATTTCCATTTTCTTGACCTTTAAAGCCATATATGGTCGGGGGGGGGGCCTACCTGAGGGGCCTCCTTTCACCACATGTTCCCCAGAGAGCACTGAGGTCAGGATTGCAAAACCGCCTGACTCTCCCTGGTCCAAAAGATGCCAGATTGGACTCGACCAGGGCCTTCTCAGTGGTGGCTCCACACTGGTGGAATGAGCTCCCAGAAGACATTAGGGCCCTGCGGGACCTCCTACAGTTCCGCTGGGCCTCTAAAACGGAGCTCTTCTGCCAGGCTTTCGATTAGGAGCCCCCACTAATACTCTAATACATCGGTAACATCTGAACTGCTAATATCTGAATTGTGAAGGCCCTCATGTTCACAGTAATAAGGACAGCTAATGATACCGGCCTGGCCACACTGAACTATCCTAATATGGCCTTATGGGACGCTATCGCCACCTGCATTTAACTGCACTTTATATATGAATTTGATTGCTCTGTTTAAACTTTATATTATTGTATTGTGCCAATGCATCCAGGGGTCATTTCGTAGAAAAAGAGGTGCAGGAGCTCATTAGCATAACTCATTTGCATATGCCACACCCCCTGACATCACCGGAAGTGTGTCAGAAGGCAACACCCACCGCTCAGGCTCCACTGGACTGTTTTGGATTGCTAGCTATAGGGGGGAGGGGAACGTGCAGATCTGCCCTCACAGAGGAAGGAGAGCTTGTAGCTGAAGGCGGGTGGGGGGCTCTGCAACTGACCTGGCTGCTTCTTGCTCCTCGTGGCCTGACTGAGGGCTGCAGGGGGCGGGGCTTGTTGCATGTGCCCGCCCACTGGGCTCCTTACTGCCGGAGCTCCGCTCCTGTGCGCTCCCGCAGGAAATTACCCCTGAATGCATCTATGTTTTATCATTTTTTTAATCGTTTTTTAACTCATTGTAAGCCACGCTGGGCCTGCCTATGCAGGGAGGGAGGGATATTGGAGGAGATTGGATTTATACCCCACCGTTCACCAGAGTCTTAGAGCAGCTTACAATCTCCTTCCCTTCCCCTCCCCACAACAGACACCCTGTGAGGTAGGTGGGACTGAGAGAGCTCTTTCCAGACTGGCAGTTTGGCCCAATACAGGCACATGATCCTGATCGCACAGCCACATCTGTCAGGCGTTCCCCAGGCGTACTCACCCCGTTAGAGGACAACTTGGAGCCGGATTAAAAAGCCGTTTGGCCCAATACAGGCACAGTTCACAAACGGATTAAATGGTCCTGATCACACAGCCACATCTGTCAGGCGTTCACATGGCCGGGTGTCTGAACATGGGGGAGCACACACAGACAGTCTGAACCCGCAGATCCATTCTGCTGCTGGGGAGGTTTTTTTTTTTTTAAAGTTTCCTGTGTGCGCATGTGCACTATGTGCATGCATGGATTTTGGGTTTTTTTGCCATTTGCTCTGTGGCTGAGGTGCCACAATAATGTGGATTGATACCGGACATCCTCTAAGGACGGTTCCGAATGCCCAAC
>NW_015167949.1:0-1663 GCF_001447785.1 Gekko japonicus
TTGTAGTTATTTTAAGTGTTGAGCAGGCAGTTGAAAACCAGAGACCCATCCGGTACCTTACACCTGGCTTCCAATTCCCTTTAAAAAAAAAAGAAGAAGAAGCTTTTGTCGAATAAAAAAAAATTCATTCTATTTTTCGATTAAATAGAAACCAGGATAGGTTTTGTCAGCCCGGCATAACTAAAGGCCGCACCGGCCATTCCGAGGATCCAAAAATGCATGAGCTGCCATCATATCAGAGAAGCCAGCTGGTTCCCGAAGGCCCCTAGCAATTACACAGGCCAAGGTACGATGCACTAGAACGGCTTATGTTGATCAGGATGAGTCATCTGGGCACCCTGGAGTTTCGTCAAAGATCCAGCCAGATGCAAAGCTTGACAAGAGGAGAACTAGAAGCAGTTTCAAGCAAGGTGAATTATTATTTTTTTTGGGAGGGGGGTACTTAGGCTGTCCCCTTGCATTCATTGACAGGATCAGGCATCCATCCCAGGGCTGGACAGCACTGAATTTTTGGAACTGTGGCTTTGCATCTCTTTCTATGTACTATTGGGAAGAGAACGAAGTTGTAAGCTGCTTTTGGGTTCCCACATGGGAAAAACGCAGAAGGTAAATGTCCTAAAAGACATAAAATAATGATTGTCCCCATTTGCTCCTTATTCATGACTAGGAATGGGCACGGACTGGCTCACAACCTGAAGTTTGTGATGCATTTTGGCCGGTTCATGGTTCACGAACTGAAATTTGTGGCAGGCTAACTGACACGAACATTCCACGAACTTTCAAGCGGTGTGTGGTGGTTTGTGAATGCATACATTACCAGACAGATGATCTCAAAATGGTTACCAAAGTTCAAAACAATGGGGGGGGGGAGTGGAATTCTTCAGCCTTGGAAGGAAACACCAATAGGGGCCCTCCAAAGCTTGACAGGCACTGCTGGCAGCCAATAGCAGCAGAGTTCCCATTCTGCTCTATGGGATCAGAATGGTATACCCTCAGCTCAGCTCCACACCTTCTCCTCTGTTGGGTGTTGGCAGTTAGACAGAGAGGCAGGGAACTTGGTCAAAGCAGAGCACATTCATTTATTCCCGATTGTGAACACCTCTCCCCTGGTGGGGTTCAGGTGTTAGGTGGACTCAGGGCTCTGAGCCACCCCGTCTCTGCTCATGCCAAGCAGAGGGGCTTAGATTAGGACCCACATTTATACCCTCCCACCATTCCTGATTGTTAACACCTCTGTGTGCCATGAGGGTGAAAGTGGGTGCAAAGGGTTCCTATCAAGGGGCGAAGAAGTCCTCCACCCCCTGCGTACCACATGCCCCCATCCCCAGGCACCAAACCCATCCTGCCAGCCCACTGGAGCCAACCCTAGCAGAGCATTACCAGGGGTTTCAGAGTTTCCTTCCCCTGACCTGTTCCTGCGGCTCTCCACAGAAACAAAAAGAGTTGTTAGCACTGCCCAGACATCAGCAGCTGCTAATACTCTTTGAAGAAGAGGAATCCGACAGCAGTGATTCAGAGGGTGGGAGGAAGCATCCTCCCCTTCCACATCCCAACTCCTTATTGCTGCTTCCTCTCAGTGCCTGTCAGGGGTCTCTGCCAAGCTGTTGTAGGGGTACTTGGGGGGGGGTCTCTGCTGAAACTCTGGGGATGTCTGCCTTTCTGT
>NW_015167950.1:0-1644 GCF_001447785.1 Gekko japonicus
GCTAATGGCCTCACCCCGTTCCCCCACACACAGCGTTTTTGTCCACACCTGCGGCTTCTTCCTACACATGAGGGCCAGCTGCTTGAGGCGCAAGCATGTGTGCATGTGTGTGGTTTCCTCTTTCTTTCTTGCAAAGGAAAAAAAAAATCACACAAGCATGACTTTGACTGTACAGGCTTTGATCAATCAATCGGTCGATGGATTCACATTGTTCAGAGGCCGAATTGCATATAGTTAGTCAGTACAATCAACATCATGGGACATTCAAGAACTGGTGCATTATGACTGTAGAAGTCTGGAGCCACCTGAAACAACTGAAGCATAGCTTAAGTTGTTGTCGTTGTTTCATTAGATTTCTTGACCGCCCTTCCTGGCTTATGCGGGGCTCAGGGCAGTTTATGACAGAATAGTTCTAACAGGGCTCTTTTTGGGCAGGAACACACAGGAACGGAGTTCTGGCTGGCTCCCAAGTTGGCCACGCCCAGCAGGAGCTCATTAGCATAATAGGCCACACCCAACAGCAGAAGCTCATTAGGATTGGCTACATTAGGGGTGTGTGGCCTAACATGCAAAGGAGTTCCTGCTACCAAAAAAGCCCTGGGTTTTGACAACAAACATGGTAAACAGAATAAGAAGCAAAAGGTGGGTGTGGCTGGATGACCACATTTCTGGTAACATGGGGGTGCGGCCTAATATGCTAATGAGCTGCTCTGTCAGGGTTGTGGCCTAATATGCTAATGAGTTTCTGCTGTTGGGTGTGGCCTATTATGCGAATGAGTTCCTGCTTGGCTTTTTCTACAAAAAAAGCCCTGGTTCAATACAATTATAAAACCAATTAAAGCCACAAGAATTCAATATTAAACAGTCGCATAAATATTTAAAACATTTTAAGAACAAGATGGCATGACTAGCATTCAGATTTTGGGTGGGAGAGAGGGTGCCGGGCAGATGTAAGAAACCGTCGTTGGCCTCAACCAAAGGCCTGGCAGAACATCTCTGCCTTACACGCCCTGCGAAACTTTAATAGCTCAGACAGGGCGTGTAAGTCTTCATCTTCTTCTTCTCCATCATCACCACCACCACCACCACCATCATCATCAATCCCGCTCCCCCGTCTCCCTAACGGGACTCGGGGTGGCTAACAGCATATTTTATTTATTTATTTACTTATTATTTATTCAGTTTATATACCACCTTCTCTGCTAGCAAGCTGGCAACTTCTGTTTCAGTGTATCTGATGAAGTGCGTGTGCACATGAAAGCTCATACCTTGACTTAAGCTTTGCTGGTCTTAAAGGTGCCACTGGACTTGAACTATCTTCCGCTGCTTCAGACCAACACAGCTACCCACCTGACTCATACTGATCACCATCACGGTGTGATATGGTCTGAAATGTTAGACTAGAAACAGGAAGGCCTGGGTTCAAATCACTGCTCGGTCGTCCAGCTTGCCAGGTGATTCCGAGCTGGTCACTCTTTCTCAGCTCAAACCACCTCACAGGGTTGTTGTGAGGATGAAGCGAAGGAGAACAGAGCTAACTGAACTCCTTAGAGGAAGGGAGGGATTAAAAAAAATGTGATCAGGATAGCCATTGAGCTGGGGAACAGGAGCTGGGGGTCCATCCTCATTTTTGGACTGGTTTGT
>NW_015167951.1:0-252 GCF_001447785.1 Gekko japonicus
AGACTCACCCCCCCTCTGCCCCTTCCGCCCCTGGCAAAGGAGCCCCTCCCCTTCCGCGACCCTCCCTGGCTCGGCGGTCTTAACCCCTTCGGGGCTGCTGCAGCAGGGGAAGGGGGAAGAGAGCCAGTCGGGCGCGGCGGTTAAGTGCGCGGACTCTGCTCTGGGAGGACAGGGTTTGATTCCCCCCCGCCTCCTCCTCTCCTTGCAGTGCACCCGCTGGATGACAGGGTGGGGGGGTCTGCATTCCAAAAC
>NW_015167951.1:320-1643 GCF_001447785.1 Gekko japonicus
GAGGGCAGCACCCGGACGCCGCTCGCCCTTCGGAAGAGAAGAGCCCCGGGGGAGGGGGGGTCCTGCGGCGTCGCGGGGAAGACGAGCTCTGCCTGCCTTCGTCCCTCGCAGGGCGTGAGGAGCAAGAAGCCTTTTCCTCCCTCCCTTCCCGGGACAGCCGGACCCAGCCCCCTGCAGGCGGAGGCGCCACCCGCGCCACCCCCCATCCATCCCGGGGAAAGGGCGCCCAGACCAGAGGGCCTGCGCTGGCGATCCTTACCAGGCGCGCCAGATCGAGGAACCTCTCCGCACGGGCCGGGCTCCGTTCCCCCTCCCTGATGGGGAGGGGAGGGGGGAGGGTGGGGGAGTCGAGGATTGGTGAGCTACGGGCCTGCCGCTGCCGCCCTCAGGCTTCTGCTTTGTACATTCTGCAAAATGATATAATTGTGAGAGGCCTTCCGGCACTCCTCAAACAGGTGAGTCTATAGTGGGAGCCACAGCAGATACAGCACATGTACAAATGTTGCTGATCTTACTATTTGCAGGGTGGCACCATTAGAAGGCTGTGCTCAGGTGAGTGAGAGGCACTCCTGCTAATAAGAAGAGCTTTGTAGGTGATGGAAATACCTTGTACTGACCCCAGTCACTGATCAGTAACATGTTCCTGTTGTTCCTGTACCAAAATTAGAACACCTACATGCCCCAATGGGTTAAAAACTACAATAAAACACAGATAAAATTCCAGAAACAATTCCAGTTTGGTAAAACAAATAGAGTGTATAGCACACTAGTACCTAAACCCGGAGTTATTGAAGAAGGTGCAGACATTTCCTTAGAAAGCACTTTCCTGGGGGCACCTTCTTTGTGGGGCCATAACGTGGACCCCATAAATCCAACCCTCACCAAACTTGTAGGGCAAATAGAGGAGGGTCATTTGGAGATCCCCTGTGAGTTTGGTGGTTTTAGCTTGTTTAGGATCTGTTCTATACACTCCTGAACCTGGACCTTCCTTCTATGCTCCTCTACCTGCCCTCCAAGTTCTGCCCCCTGTTGCTTTGAAGATTTATTTATTTATTTTGATTTATATCCTGCCTTGCCTGCACAGGCAGGCTCAAGGTGGCATAAAACAGTTTAAAATACAATAAGAAACAATAAATATAATCATAAAATTACAAATTACAAATAAATTACATAAAGTGCAGTTGAGTACAGATGGCAAATTTCTATGAGGTGGTCTGATGAAACTAGGGCAGTGTCCAAAGTTGTGCTGAATGCCAGCAGCATGGTGGCCATAATAGTCCAGTTGTCGATATCTCATTAATCAGTGGTGGCTCCTAATCGAAA
>NW_015167952.1:0-1639 GCF_001447785.1 Gekko japonicus
ATGTATAGGTGGTACATGACTCCAAAGAAGATAGCATTTATGAATGAAAATATGTCTAATAAATGCTGGAAATGTAAGAAAAAAGGTCTTTTTACCACATGTGGTGGACATGTGATAAAGCTGTGACTTTTTGGACAGAAATTCATGAAGAAATGCAAAAGATTTTGAAATGTAATTTTAAGAAAGAACCAGAGATACTACTTCTAGGTCTTAAGATGGAGGAAGTCAATGTAGAAAAAAAGACACTGCTATGGTATTTAATTACCACGGCAAGAATGATCTATGCTCAATGTTGGAAACAGGAGAAAATACCGGACAAATGGGAATGGATACAAAAAGTTCTATATATGGCAGAAATGGATAAAATGACGAAGAAGTTGAATAATAAAGAAGACAAAGACTTTTTTGAAGAATGGAAAGACTTAAAAGAATATTTAGAAAGAAATTGGGACGTTAAAAACACTATATTGTATTTAGAAAATTATTAGAGTTGAAATGTAGAAATTTCTGAACTGTAAGAGAGATAGTTACCTTGAAATATAAAAATGTTTGAGGGGAAGCATTGCGGGAAGCCAATAAAAGGGGGGGGAGAGTTAAAAGAAATGGATTTGATGGTTGAATGCTAAATGTTGAACATGTTAATCCAAAATAAAACTTTTTGACAAAAAAAAAGTTTTAAGGGAAGTCTTTTGTTGGAGGGATTGGATTGATTCGCCCTGGTGGTTCCGTGCATGCGCCATGACAGTTCCCCCCGTTCTACGGATGAACGCCTATGTGCATGCGCAAACTGAAGAAGAAAACGCCGACACATGCTCCTGCGCATTGGTAGTGTAGACCGCTCTCAGCACGCTGTCTGAACGCACCCTTGGTCTCCTTTGAGGAGAAAAGTGGGGTACAAATGTCTAACTAAATGTAAGAATATTGGGAAAGAATTCTTGACTCTACAACAAGCCAAAACAATACTTTTTAGGGGGAGAATCCAGTTTCATACTCTCTCACCCCAAACATATATTTGGTCAGTGTGTGATTTAAGGAGAAGGTTTGCCCAGTAGCTGCTGCCAGGAGGAGACAAAATCTTTTCAGCAAACCCTGTCCTGAGCTAAAATTAGGTTTGATTATACAGACCGGATGACTCCTGTGAGCTTGACAGAAACTCCCATTTCAGCAACCTTTTCTGACAGGCAGAACTAGAAACATCTGTCTTTGTCAGACCATCCAAGTCCAAGGGTCGCAGGAGTCTCTAGTATTCAATATAACACTAATATATAGCAACAGGATCCAGTTCTGCATTCTTGCAGTACTTCATCTACAGTAAGCATTCTTGGTTCCTTTCAGCCTATCCTTTTGTTTCAGGCAAAAGGCTGACTTCCAGCCAACACTTAAAGGCCCTGCATGCATTGGATTTGCATCCAAATGTTCAAAGGAAAAGAGGGTATTCAACTATTGAAGATCATAATATCTTACTGGCTGGGTCCCCTGCAAATGAGAGGTGCGGCAGACAGGTTCATCCATAGCTAAGGCAGGAGTTCTGGCATAATCAAGAGTCTTTCCAGATATGCAGAAAAATATGACTTTGCAAATGAAGCAAAAAAGAAAGAAGTCTAATGAGGACTAAGTATTTTTGTTGTTGTTGTTCAGT
>NW_015167953.1:0-1626 GCF_001447785.1 Gekko japonicus
AATGCTGATATATCAACGATAACTAGATTCGAGTCCAGGAGTACCTTAGTGACCAGCAAGGTTTATAAGCTTTTGACAGTCAAAATCCCCTTCATTTGTATCTGATGAAGAGAGCTTTGACTCTTGAAAGCTCATATTTCAAAAACCTTCTTGGTCTTTTAAAGTTCTGTTGAACTTGAATCTACTCGTTCTGCTGCAGACTAACGGGGCTACCCTCTGGAACTATATTAAAGGAAGTCTGCTTTCTAAATAATAACTATAACTGGTTAAGACGCTGAACTGCAGGCTGTGGAAGGTCGGTAGTTCAGCAGTTCGAGACCCGAGTGTGCCGCATGACGGAGTGAGCTCCCGTCTCTAGTTCCAGCTCCTGCCAACCTAGCAGTTTGAAAGCAAGAAATTGCAAGTAGATCAATAGGTACCACTTCGGTGGGAAGGTCACAGCGTTCTGTGCGCCTTGGTGTTTGGTCATGCCGGCCACATGACCACGGCAACATCTTCGGACAGTGCTGGCTCTTCGGCTTTGAAACGGAGTTGAGCACCACAACCCTAGAGTCGGATTCGACTGGCTTTCGAGCAAGGGAACCTTTACCTTTATAACGGATTGCATTGACTTACACTGTGTAATCCACCTTGGTTCTCAACGAGAAAGGCTGACTATAAGTAAATAAAATGCATCAAATTAGATGATAGGCACATTGATGAGCCCCGGATAGTGTAGTTGGTGTTGCTAAATCCTGTAACCATGTTTCAAGTTGCAGCCAATTTATGGCAGCCTCATAAGGTTTCTAATAAGAGGCCATGGTGGCTCAGAGGTTAAGATGCTGAGTTGCAATGCGTGACAGAGTGAGCTCCTGTCTCTGGCCCCAGCTCCTGCCAACCTAGCAGTTCGAAAGTGAGAAATTGCAAGTAGATAAATAGGTACCGCTTCGGTGGGAAGGTGACAGCGCTCCGTGTGCCTCGGTGTTCAGTCATGCCGGCCACATGACCACGGAGAAGTCTTCGGACAGCGCTGGCTCTTCGGCTTGGAAACGGAGATGAGCACCGCCCCCTCGAGCAAGGGAAACCTTTGCCTTTACCTTTACATAAGGTTTTTAAGGCAAGAGACAGAGATGGTTTGCCATTGCCTGCCTTAGCGGTGCGACCCTGGCCTTCCTCAGGGGTCTCCCGTCCCTTTCAGCAAGGTCAAGATTACAGTGCAAACTTAAGTCACTCGCTTAACAAAGCAGTCGGGAGAGTGATTCAGCAAGAACACAACTTTATTCTTCAACTCGAACACAACTCCAACACGGATCAACATCTGATAGCCAGAACAGCCTTTACATTGCAGCTGTCCTGCTTTTAAACATTGCCAGCTAATGTAGCCACACCCACTGTACAAATATCAACCTATGAGGTTGTAGAGATAAGGTCCAATCACATTGGTGCTCGCTCAGGGAGCTTGCTTGAAAGTGATTGGCTTGTTACTTCCTGGGCTAGCAATTCTATTGGATGGATTTGGATCCTAGCCCAGGACGAAGCTCAACATTACAGTTTAGTTAGATGTTTCACAACATGTCATGCATTCAAGGCAGCTTTGAATACACTACACAAGCTGTGTTTTTTGTCGATGACTTCAGTTTGGGCCTG
>NW_015167954.1:0-1635 GCF_001447785.1 Gekko japonicus
ACACACGTTTTTATTGAAAAATAGGCAAACTTGCCTTTTCTTGACATTCAATTAGACTTTCAAAGATAAAAACAAAAGGGGTAAAAACAGATATTGATCGTGATATTTATTTATCCAATAATATTTGTAGGCCGGGGGGGGGGGCCTTTGAGAACGCATTTAAAATCAAAAGTTGCTTTCTTTCTTTGTCCCCCCCCCCCACCTCAAGCCAACACCTGGGGAGGGGAACACTGGCTGGGGAAGGGGAGACCAACTGGGGAGGGGAGGCATGACTCCCCTTTGATTCCCCAGCCACCCTGCTGGGAGCTGCACAATATGTGTGAAAGAGCCGCATGTGGCTCCCGAGCCGCAGTTTGGCCACCCCTGGTCTGGCCATGTGAAAGAGCCGCATGTGGCTCCCGAGCCCCAGTTTGGCCACCCCGGTCTAGCCTCCAAAGCAGCCATTTTCTCCAGGGGAACTGGTCTCTATAGTCTGGAGATCAGGTATAAAAGGAGGAGATCCCCAGGCCTCGCCTGGAGGCTGGCAACCCTAGAGCTGGCAGGGACCCTACAGGCCATCTAGTCCAACCCCCTGCTCAGTGCAGGATCAGCCTAGGGCATCCCTGACAAGTGTTTGTTCAGCCACTGCTTAAAGACTGCCTGTGGGGGGGACCTCAACACCTCCCTAGGTGGCTGTTCCATCGTTCCACAACCCTTCCCGATAAAATGTTTTCCCTCATATCCAGCCGGTCTCAGAGTTCTCTGACAGGCACACATTATAGAGTGCAGAGCACTGTACTTTGGTGGTGGGAGAGGCACAGAGAGGGCCCTTCGGCACCCATGAGGGGAACACGTAGCACTGATACTCAAGCTGCAATGCATAGCAGAGGTCCAGAGGCACCCTGACGAGTGACCCCACCTATTGCCGCCCCCCACCCCACCCTCTGCAAACTGCTGTGTGGAACTTGTGTGGGGAACAGGCTAGTGGTCCTCTAAGGGTGTGTGTGGCTGCTTTAGAATGGGGGGGCAGTCTCTGGGTCCCACAGTCCCCCATAGTCCTGGCAGCTTGACGATGCAGGAGCTGGAGACCCAGCCTGGATACAAGGAAGCTGTTGCCGTGGGTGCAGCACAGGGGGTTTATTGAGGGGTAAGTAACCCTGCCAAAGGAGCTGCGGTGGCTCAAGTGGTTAAGACACTGAACTGCAGGCTGTGGAAGGTCGGTAGTTCAGCAATTCGAGACCCTAGTGTGCCACGTGACGGAGTGAGCTCCCGTCTCTAGTTCTAGCTCCTGCCAACCTAGCAGTTCGAAAGCAAGAAATTGCAAGTAGATAAATAGGTACCGCAAACCAACTCCGCTTCTCACCTTGAAAGCCCCTTTCTTGGGTTGCCATAATTCAGTTGTGACTTGATAGCACCAGTTGGGAACAAAATTATGCATGGGATAGAGAAGGTAGAGGAAGAAGTACTTTTCTCCCTTTCTCACAGTACAAGAATTTGTGGACACTCAATGAAATTAATGAGCAGTAAGCTTAGAACAGACAAAGGAAGTACTTCATCACCCAAAGATTAATTAACACGTGGAATTCACTGCTGCAGGAAGTGGTGGCTAATAACAAATGTACTGCATATAGCCAAAATGAAGTCCAAACAAATAAT
>NW_015167955.1:0-1586 GCF_001447785.1 Gekko japonicus
TACCTTTACCTTTTAGCTAAGATTAGCTGTCCGTCTTCCACTCCTTATTTGCGGGTATTGAGAGACAGAGTCACAGGGAGAAGAATGAAAGACAGACAAGGGAGGGCAATTGAGGAAGATGAAATAAAGGAAATTATTTAGGAAAAAGAAAGAAGACAACACCCAGAAGAAAATGGAGTGCTGATGACCGATAAGAAAGAATGTTACACATGTCAAAAATGGAGACCCAGTTTTCACATAGGTTTCTAAAATGTGCATCAGACTTCTGGTCAACTGTTACTTGTACATTCATTGCAACAAAGGCATTTGAAGGCTGGAATTGACCCACACTTTGTCACATGCATAGGAAGGATTACTTTCAGTCAGTAGATTTGGGTGGGTAGCCATATTGGTCTGAAGCAGCAGAACACAGTTTGAGTCCAGGGGCAACTTTAAGACCAACAAAGTTTTATTCAAGGTATAAGCATATTCCTCGAATAAGACTTTGTTGGTGTTAAAGGTGCCATTCATTCACGTGGTAGAGACACAGGAGGTAGACACAAATCTACCAACAGAAGGGAGTGTGTGTGGAGATATTCCAACAAGAGGCCCAAAGGCCTATTGAGATATGTCAGAGTGATAGAGGTAGCAAGCAGTTACTATAGATCAGTTTGATCTGTTTGTCAGACCTAGCTGTCATGCTAGTATTACAGCCAGGTGTTTTCTAGCAGGTGTTGTTCTTTCAGGGCTTGTTAGAGCTAGTGATTGCGTCACCTTGTTAGAGATTGGCTGGGGTTTAGCATAATAACTATCAGCTTAGTAAGCTGGATGGGGACTCAGTTCTTATAGACTAAGGCATGACATGCTGTTGATGAATAGCCTGTAAATATCTCTGTATATATTCACCTTTATAACTATATAAACTCTCTGTGCACCTTCATAACTGGTCAGTCTCCCGCTTCTTATTTACAATACCCAATAAGGCCCAGCCTTCCAAGGGTGCCAGCTCTGGGTTGTGAATCACCTGGAGATTCTGAGGGTGGAGTCTGAGGAGGGTGGGGTTTCAGTGGGGTATAATGTCACAGACTCCAGTTTCTAAAGTGGCCATTTTCTCCAGGTGTCGCCTGGAGATCAGGTGTAAAACCAGGTATCCAGGAGCTCAGACCGGAACGCCATGGGTTTACACCTCTCTCAATCAGGATCTCAGCTAGCTTCTCTTTGGCCTAATGTGAATGATAAGGTTGCCAGGTCCCCTCCTCGCTCCAGCGAGAGGATGGGGGGGGCGTTCCAGGGGGACGGGGATGCCCCCAATCCGTGGCCACCCTTCTCCTGCAGAGATTTAAAGGGCTTCAGCTGATTGGTGGAGAGCACATCGCCCGCCAGTCAGCTGGAGGGCCCTTTAAATCTTTCAGCAGGGAGGGAGAGGGGCTGTTGCTGGCCGCAGCTCCACTCACAAAAAGACCCTTTAAAGGGTCATTCTGCGAGCAGGGTGGGGACTGTGGTAGCACACGGGGCTGATTTCCCAGCAGCAATTTGCCACTTGGGATTCAGGCCCGCATGCACCGTGGCCCCCACCCCCACAGGGGAGCGGTGGCACAGGGGATTTA
>NW_015167956.1:0-1575 GCF_001447785.1 Gekko japonicus
TGCAGGCTCAAAAAGGTTGGGTACCCCTGAGCTAGGGAATTTCTACATGGGCCAATATTTTCTGGGTTGCCTTCTCTTTAAAGGTGAGAGTTTGCCTCGGTACGAAGCCTCTGAACTCGGCTCGTCAAATGGTGGCAGAAGAAGTGTCCGTATCCCATCATGCCGTCTGCTTTTCTAAATGGTATTTAGCCAGCACAGAGGAGGAGGAGGAAAGGAGGGTTTCTAAGTTCGGAACTGGCTGCCACAGCTGCAACAAAAAAGAGCCGCTGGTCAGATTTGGCTGCTAAAATGCCACTGAGCCTGCTCGCTTAGCGATAGCACATGCTCGGTAGGAGCAGCTGAAGCCCTTCGACGCTTTTGTTACCCACAACTGTTTCCAGACTGATCCGGGCTATAGCAAAAGAGACGACTAAGGGGTGGGGTGGGGGGACGCGATGGATGTTTATAAAATTGTGTATCAGGTGGAGAGACTGGGCAGAAAGAACTTTTCCTTCTTGTCCCAAAATACTAGAACTGGACGGCATCCAATCAAGCTGATGGGCTATAGATTCGGGATGGACAAAAGGAAATACTTCTTTACACGAAAATGTAGATTTTGCTGCCAAGGGATATCATGATGGCCACACGCATAGTTGGCTTTAAAAGGGGATTAGGCAGATTCGTGGAGGAGAGGTCTACCAGTGGCTGCTAGCCACGGTGACTGAAGGGGACCTTCATGTTCAGAGGCAGTGAACCTCTGAATCCCAGAGCCAGGATGTAACATCAGGGGAAGGCCTCAGCCTGTCTGCCTTGTTGTTGACCTTCCAAAGGAACTGGGTGGCCCCTGTGTGAGACGGGAGGCTGGACAAGGTGGACCCTCGCCGGTCTGACCCAGCAGGGCTCTTCTGGTGTTCTTCTCAGGGGAAGGCCTCGGCCTCTCTGCCCTGTTGTTGGCCCTCCAGAGGAACTGGGTGGCCCCTGTGTGAGACAGGAGGCTGGACTAGGTGGACCCTCCCTGGTCTGACCCAGCAGGGCTCTTCTGGTGTTCTTATCAGGGGAAGGCCTCGGCCTCTCTGCCCTGTTGCTGACCCTCCAGAGGAACTAGTCGGCCCCTGTGTGAGACAGGATGCTGGACTAGAGGGACCCTCACTGGTCTGACCCAGCAGAGCTCTTCTGATGTTCTTCTCAGGGGAAGGCCTCGGCCTCTCTGCCCTGTTGTTGGCCCTCCAGAGGAACGGGTTGGCCACTGTGTGAGACAGGAGGCTGGACTAGGTGGACCCTCCCTGGTCTGACCCAGCAGGGCTCTTCTGGTGTTCTTATCAGGGGAAGGCCTCGGCCTCTCTGCCCTGTTGCTGACCCTCCAGAGGAACTGGTTGGCCCCTGTGAGACGGGATGCTGGACTAGGTGGACCCTCGCTGGTCTGACCTAGCAGGGTTCTTCTGATGTTTTTATCAGGGGAAGGCCTCGGCCTCTCTGCCCTGTTGTTGGCCCTCTGGAGGAACTGGTTGGCCACTGTGTGAGACGGGAGGCTGGACTGCAAGGACCACTGGCCTGACCCAGCAGGGCCCTTCTTGTGTTCTTATCCAGGGAAGGCCT
>NW_015167957.1:0-315 GCF_001447785.1 Gekko japonicus
ACAGCGCAGACGTCATCCGGAGCGCCCTCCCTCGCAGCGTCGGGCCCCTGGTGGTGTACACGCAGCTCTGTGGTGGTGAAACGCTGTCTCACCTCCCGGGTCGACTTGTCCGCGGCCTCGGCAGCGACGGCCTCAGAATAGGCATCGGCCCACATCAGGGTCTTCTTCGCGAACAATCGCTGTTGCAGTCGTTCATCTCGCATGCCACATACCAGCCGGTCACGGAGAGCCTCCTCACTGTTGGTAAAGTTGCAAGGCCTTGCAGCTTTACGCAGAGCCGCCACGTACGCTGCCACAGTTTCGTTCGGAGCTTGA
>NW_015167957.1:926-1536 GCF_001447785.1 Gekko japonicus
GTATTTAAACATTCCCGGCTAATATAGCCACGCCTACTATACAGTTAAACAACCTATCAGGTTGAGACAATAAGGACCAATCAGAGTCTTTCCCGCTTATACACATTTGAACCTGATTGGACGCAGTAGTCTTGAACTTCAATCCCTGTTCAAGACGAAGCTTAACATTGCTTCCTTATGAGATGATTCACAACCATCTTAATGCATTCTAGGCAGCACAGAATACATTACAGGGGTGCTCAAAGCTGCAGTAAAAAAAAACATTTGAAAGGAGTCTTTCAGTCGAGATAATCTAGATTTCATCCTGGGACATTCGGGATGCCATCAGTGGCTATTAGCCACAAGGTATAGATAGGGGCTCTGGGGCAAGTGATGCTCTGTCTTCTTGGTGCTTGGGGGGGGGTCAACAGTGGGAGGGCTTCTAATGTCCTGGCCCCACTGGTGGACCTCCTGATGGCTCCTGGTATTTTTGGCCACTGTGTGACACAGAGTGTTGGACTGAATGAGCCTTTGGCCTGATCCAACATTGGCGTCTCTTATGTTCTTATGCCAAACGTTATTGCAGTAGGCATGTTGTCAGAGGGACACTCTAGCATTTGGCCAGAAACTC
>NW_015167958.1:0-1542 GCF_001447785.1 Gekko japonicus
CAGGGCAGAAGAGACTTTAAAAGCCCTACATGGATTGGGAACGGGGGAACTGAAGGGCCATCGTCTTCCGTATGTTCCTGCTTGGAAATTAAGATTACAGGAAGGAGGAGGGGGGGGGAGGAGGATAAGGAGGAGGACGAGGAAGACGAGGAAGACGACGAGGAAGACGACGACAACGAAGAAGAAGACGACGACGAAGAAGAAGAAGAAGACGACGACGAAGAAGACGACGAAGAAGACGACGATGATGATGATGAGATTGGATTTATACCCCACCCTTCACTACCCAAAGGTGTCTCAGAGCGACTGACAAACTCCTTTCCCTTCCCCTCCCCACAACAGACACCCTGTGAGGAGGTGGGGCTGAGAGAGCTCTGACTCTTTTTCAAGGACAGCTCTGCCAGAACTGGAGCTTGCCCAAGGTCATCCAGCCAGGTGCAAGTGGAAGAGTGGGGAATCAAACCCGGTTCTCCCAGATTAGAGTCCACGTACTTAACCACTACACCAAACAGAAGGAGAATCCCTTCTGATTGTCCTATCGATCAAAGAAGCTTGTCTGGTGGGAACACAAGAGAGGTGTCACGAACGCAGTACTAGGCCAGGCAACAGCAAGATAGTCCAAAGGCAGTCCAAAGTCAAAACCGGGCAAGCAGCAATACTGAGAGACCAAGTCCAAATCACCAACCATTAGAGTATTTGTTAAAGCCAGAATCCGAAGAAGTCAGAAACCAGAGAGTCAGAGGTCCGAGGTACAGGTCAGGACGTAGTCGTACGAGCCGAGGTCAGGAGCCGAGAAGTCAAGACAAGGAGCAGGAACGGGAACACAGATGGTCAGGTGCAGAGCTTCATCCAAAATGACTAGTTGCTAGCACAACTAGTCGGAGTGAGTGCGAGAGCTAAATAGCCCGTAAGTGTCAGGTTCAACAGCTCGCAAGTCCACACACGCTCTTCGGGAGAAAGTTATGCTTTACTAGAATACGTCCGTTGCCAAGTGGTACAGGTACACTGTTAGGAATAACAGTTAGGGCTGAGGCATCAATACATATACTCTGATGCTGCAGTTGGCTAAGCAAATGAAATCCAAGTGCGTGCGGGGGAATTCTCCCAGCGGGATATTACATCATGAACGGGAGACTCTCCTTGCCCCATGAGAGCAGAAATATTCACACCGGCAGTGGAATGCAAGCCATCCCTCCTCCTCAAGGTTACACAGATAGCACAGTCTGGCAGACCCAGTTCGCACGGTCTCATGAGCGCCTCCCGATAGTTACTCACAGCAGTTAAGCAAAGCAAGCAAGCAATCATGCGCGCATGCGCTACAGTCAGGGATGAACGAAAACAATGAAAGCATGGCAACTAGCTGACAGTAAGGCTGTCAGCAATTAGCACGCCCTGATTGTGTCCAGGCTCCCGCTAGTACTCAAGGCTACACGGGCGCCTACCAGGCATGCGCACATCCCATCACCAGGACGCCATGTCCTGTCGACGTTGTTCCCGCAAACGGGATACCGCCGGGGGCGAGTCAGGGGGCGTGTTGCTCCA
>NW_015167959.1:0-369 GCF_001447785.1 Gekko japonicus
TTTATTGTGGTAATGTTTTTTTCTTGGGCTTCTTCTAGTTGCTTTAGATGTAATTGAGTTTGCTTTTCTATTTGCTTCTGTAGGTTTTGTTCTATCTGAGTTCCCATCGCCTGAATCGCCTCAGTCATCCTCTTTTCCATAGCCTCCATTGCAGCCTGCATCTCCTTCTTCTCCTTTGTTGACATTTTTGGTGCAGAAGTTGAAGCTCCTCTGGGTCTTGCTGCTGCGGCTTCAGACGCTTCTGAGCCTGTTCTCGTTCTTCTGGTCTCCGTTTTGGCAAATTTCTTTTTTCACTTTTTAAAAATTCATTTTAATAATAGTGTTCGAAAGCTGATATACGCACAGGCTATTTCCATTATTTTCGCTTGA
>NW_015167959.1:867-1515 GCF_001447785.1 Gekko japonicus
AAGCGGAGCGTTTAGTTGTTATCTAGCACGTCTATGCCGGGATTGCATTGCTTCTTTTAGTTCACTTACTTTTCCCCTTGTTGAAGAAATCGGCTGACGACGGATTTATGCTGGTAAACCAACTCGGAACGGCTCTTTTAGTGATGCTTGGCACTCGCCCTCTTCGTGGAAGGAGATCAAAGCCTAAAACAAGCTCCTTTCGGAACTTGATCAGGCCAATCTCTTACTCCCGCTTGGGCACGGCTGCCTGCTGGACACCCCCCCTCTCTGGGGAGCGTTGCTTTGGGCTATAAACTGCCCAAACTGTCGAAAGAGCCGCTGACCACCCCCGGAGAATCGCGGGAGTGCTTTAATACGCCATCTTGGCACGACCGGAAGCCGATGCCGGGCGAATTTTAAGGGCGCGATCAGATGCAAACATCTGCCCAGCATCCTGGAGTCATGGTGGCCTGTTTTGCTCCACTGCAGAAGTGGAGTAAAAAGACACTATGGAAAGTCCAGTAGCAAACAGTTTGCTACGGGCCAGGGAAGGAGTTTCCTCTGTGTGATCGCTCCAGCGCACTCCCATGGCGTCGGGATGGTCTGATCAGGCCATCCCGACTCCATGCCGCTGTTTTCCCCCCTGGTTCGGTTTGCGCATCATCGCAC
>NW_015167960.1:0-286 GCF_001447785.1 Gekko japonicus
CCAGCCCCCTCCTCTCCCTGCTTAACCCCCGGCCAAGGGACACAAGCAGTGGGCGTGGGAGGGGATGATACGTGGTAGTCTTCGGAGTGGAATGCAGGCGCCAGTTCAGACCTAGCCAAGGCTGTGCGTGCAAACTTAAGACTAGAGATGTGAAGGCCCGGAAAAAAACCGGGAAAATTCGGGGGAAAAACAGGGGTTTTTTTCCTGAAGCCTTTTTGTTTTTTTCTGAAAAATTGGAAAAATTGAAAAAAGAAAAAAAAAATGATTATGGAACGTTTTATTTAAC
>NW_015167960.1:1158-1465 GCF_001447785.1 Gekko japonicus
GGCACTCAGAGCCCATTGCCCCAGCCAGGCCCAGACCATCATTAAAGTGTCGAATTCTCTGCCAAATAATTTTAAGTAAATGAAAGCCTTTGGGATTGCTTTCCTTACTTTGTTTGGATCATCTTAAGTTAATGTATGAGTTGTTTTTTCTAAAGTAAAACCTCAGTATTCAGGTTAAACGGCCGTGTTGGCACTTTGCGATGAATAAGTGGGTTTTGGGTTGCAGTTTGGGCACTCGGTCTCTAAAAGGTTCGCCATCACTGCCCTAGTACAACAATCTGCATTGATTGATTGACTGATTTGGGGG
>NW_015167961.1:0-1461 GCF_001447785.1 Gekko japonicus
AATGAAAATCCTCAGATCTTACCCAACACCAGCCTGGGCTTCCGTATCTATAACAGTCACTACAGTGCAAGCTGGACCTATCGTGCTTCCTTGGAACTTCTCTCCAGACAGGGCAAATATATTCCTAACTACAAGTGTGAGAGGCAGAGCAATCTAGTAGCGGTGATTGGCGGACCCAGCTCAAATGTCTGTGTCCACATGGCCACCATCTTGTGCAACTACAAGATCCCCCAAGTAAGATTTCTGCCTAGTGTGGGAGAGTTTAAGAAGCCACTAAAACTTCCTTTTGTGTGGGTTTGTGTTTTATTTCTTATTTTCATGTTGTTGTTGTGAGTCTTTTGGACCCATGATGCAGTGTTCTACTGGGTCTTCTGAACCCATGAAGCAGTGAGTCTGATTATTGTTCTGTGAAGTCCAATGTTGTTTACACTTTGGCAGTGGCTCTAGTTTCCAGACAGAGCCAGGAAGATTTAAAAAAAGCAAAACATTCTGTTTAATTGCAGATTTTGTTCCTGCTCTGATAACCTGATTGAAGCATTGGTTCATGTCTTATTCTGTTGCAGAGTTTAAGTACAGACATGCTTGGATTTATTGGAACCTGTGTTGGCTGATTAAAAAAGAGGTTACTTTAGCAGAACACTCTCAAAATTTTATTTGGCAGGGATTAACCAAAGAGCTAACATATCGGTAGCTAAATTCCCGACCTGCAATGAAAATATGGGAGAAAATAATGTGTTGTGTATAAGTTACTCAGATTCTAAACCTTAAACTGTTAGATATACAAGGCTGAATGAAGTACGTTTGGAGATGTTAACTCAATAACAATATTCCCCACACCCACCCCAATTCTGTGGGTCAAAATAAAGCTTGACTGACTGACTCAGGCACCCAAGAAATTGTTTTTACTAGCTCTGTTCACATAGTAGAATGAACTCATGTTCATCTGTTTGTAAGAAAGAGCTAACACATGTTCACTTTACAAATGAAACCCAGGATCAGTATCAGGCTAAATAGGAGTTTTAAAGCACACATAGGCATGTACATACATTGAATTTTACATGAGAAGCACTCAACACATACGTAAAGGAAATGAAGTATGCACTGTAAACATATTGTGTGCACATTTCTTGTAATTTATGAACTACCTGAGTCAAACCATTGGTTTATCAAGGTCAGTACTGCTTACACTGCCTGGCAGTAATTATCCACGGTCTCAATAGAGGCCTTTCATGTCACCCACAACTTGATTCTTTTAGCTGGAAAGGGAGGAGATTGAACCTGGGACCTTCTTCATGCAAATCAGATGCTCTAACACTGAGCCATGGCTAACTTTCTTCTTGTTTTGCTCTTTTTTACTGATGAAGTTACAGAAATGTTTCTTTTGCAACAGCTTTATTCCATTTCTACAGCACTTATATACAACTAACATTAAAAAAAATGGAGAGCTGCGGTGGCTCAAGT
>NW_015167962.1:0-1460 GCF_001447785.1 Gekko japonicus
TGGCATTCTGCATGTGGTCGCTTCCTCCAAGGGGAAGGGTCCTGGGCCGGATGAGATGGGAAACGATTGCTGTCCTCAACCATAGGCTGGTGGAATGTCTCTGTTTTGCACGCCCTGCAGAACAGATGTCACCAGGTAGAGAGTTCCACCAGCAGGATCCGGGGCCAAAAAAGCCCTGGCTCTGGTTGAGGACAGCCGGACATCTCTTGAGCCTGGGATCACCAGCAGATTTTGACCTTGTAAGACTCTAGGGAGTCTTGTCTTCTCATGTGACCCAAGTACCATAGCCATCACTAGCTTTATATATAATGACAGAGCCCAAGGTTGCAGATCTGCACATTGTTCTGCTGTTTGAACCCATTGTGGCCAAGCTATGCGCAGGTCAGGACAGTGACTCAGCTTCCTAGGATATGGTTGGAGAGTACATGAAAACTGCTGAAGGGAGGCAGGTCTGGGTCTGATCAGTGCCTGCATGGGAGACCTCAGGGCAATCCTGTGCAAGCAGTCTCAAGTGCCAAAGTGTTAGAAACAGCAGGATGTAAGCATCATAGGAAGGAAGGAAGGAGACAAGAAGACAGTTGATTCCTTTGAAATGTGGCACTGGAGGAGAGTTTTACGGATAACAGCAGGATGTAAGCATCATAGGAAGGAAGGAAGCTGACAAGAAGACAGTTGATTCCTTTGAAATGTGGCACTGGAGGAGAGTTTTACGGATATTGTGGACCGCGAAAAACAACAGCAACAAATCAGTGGCGTCTAAATCAGAGCAAGCTGCCATGAGCCTGCATCGGTGGGAGGGTGGGGTATAAATCAAGTAAACAAACAAACAAAGGAGCTCTCCCTAGAACCTAAAATGACTAAACTGAGGCTATCGTACTTTGGTCACATTATGAGAAGACATGAGTCACTAGAAAAGAAGAAGAGAAGAGATTGGATTTATACCCCGTCCTTCACTACCCAAAGGTGTCTCAGAGCGGCTGACAAACTCCTTTCCCTTCCCCTCCCCACAACAGACACCCTGTGAGGTAGGCGGGGCTGAGAGAGCTCTTGACAGGAACTGCTCTTTTTCAAGAACAGCTCTTATCAGAACTACGGCTTGCCCAAGGTCATCCAGCAGGTGCAAGTGGAGGAGTGGGGAATCAAACCCGGTTCTCCCAGATTAGAGTCTGTGCACTTAACCACTACACCAAACTCTCTCAGACAATAATGCTAGGGAAAGTCAAAAGCAGCAGGAAAAGAGGAAGACCCAAGAGGAGAAGGAGTGACTGAATAAAGGAAGCCACGGCCCTCAGTTTGCAAGATGTGATAAAGGCAACAACAGGACGTTTTAGAGGTCATTATTTCATAGGGTCACCATAAATTGGAAGAGGCTTGACAGCACTTAACACACACAACGAATAAGCATAATCAACGGTAGATCCGAACAAAAGTTTCCTCCCTTATTAAAAAAAGCCCTCTGA
>NW_015167963.1:0-1466 GCF_001447785.1 Gekko japonicus
ACATCTGATAGCCCGAACAGTTTGCCCATAGACTCTGCTCGGTATTTAAACATTCCGGGCTAACATAGCCACACCTACTATACAGAAAGCAACCTATCAGGTTGATCGCATAAGACCCTATCATACAAGTTCCCGCTTCCCGCTTACTTGAATCTGATTGGTCAGTTAGTCTCAGACTTGAATCCCTGTCTGAGACGAAGCTTGACATAGCTTCCCTATGGGATGTTTCACCCATGTTCACATGTACTCATGTCTGCATATGAATACATTACACTTTTCATCAGTTATCAGGCAAATTAACAAGCATTAACACTCCATGCTCCCTTTAATTTAACTATATTGCCAGGTAGCAACCCATTTCTGTGCTAGGACTCAAACTCTGGACATCACTCCCGAGGTGAGTTCATTTTGCCATTACAGTTAACATGTAGTAAGCTTGTCACCTGTTTCCTTATTTGATATCTATAGATTCTGACATAAGGTAGATAACATTTTCTTAAGGTCTTACAATGTGTACATTATTTTGATTCCCCTAACATTGGGGTACCAGTCAGGGGCCATCTTTTTCTCTTATGCTTTCAGTGATATTTAAGACTTTTTAACCTAGTCTTTTCTAGTTTTAGATTAAGGATGGACAATTGTATGTTTTGTTGGTTTTATTTTCAATTGTTTAGTATTTTATACATTTTATTTATTCATTTAAAACATTTTACACCTCTTCTCTAACCAGTTGAAGATTTGTGCAAACCAAACAGCCAGCTCCATCTAAATAGTCTTCCTGCCAAAGAAGCCCAATGCAACATCCTTACTAGCATCCAGTTTAGAAATCAGCTGGCAAAACCCCACTGAAACAAATCACTTTGCATAGATTGTGAAAACAGACCAGAGAAGGGGTCCCCTTAGCCAGATCATCCCACAGGGGAGGGGGGGCAATCATTGAAAACATCATAGGACTATCATGGGACAACCAAACTTCCAAGTAAAAATGGATTTCTGACTGTAATGGTTGGGTTGAGTGAAATTGGCGAGTGGGCCTTTGTAGGAAGAGGCAGTCCTTCAAGTACGGCCCCAGTTCATAAAAGATTTTTAAAAGTTAAGACCAGTGTGTTGGATTGAACTAACAAAAAATCATAAAAAGGAAAGTACTATAAAATCCAGACAATGTTCCCTCTAAGCTGTGGAGTCTTGTGAGCAAAAATTCTGCTTTGTGAGTGACTGGCATTAAAGTTGTGAGTGAGCGATTTGGCCGCTGCATAAATCAGTTTGCTCTGGAGCCCTCCTTCCTGAGCAAAGACAAAAATCTGTGAGCCGGAGGCTAAAAAACTGTGAGCTGGCTCACACCAACTCAGCTTAGAGGGAACACTGAATCCAGTAAATCAGCTGCCTGTAAACACGGATCAAAACCATATATTTAGCAGTAAGTCAATAGAATGTGAAGGTTATTGTGAAAATAAATGATACTGGAA
>NW_015167964.1:0-1450 GCF_001447785.1 Gekko japonicus
AGTTTTGATTGTCCACTGGTGCCTTGGGCTGCAGTAGTAGGAAATGGGGGAGAAGGGATGGTGCAGCTACATAATTTCCAATTAAAATCAGAAAGTGACATAGGGGATTCTCTAGAAATTCAACAACAAAAACTCTGTGGTGAAGAGCCTCCATAGTTTTCTTGAAGTCTTTCTAGCATCTTAGCATCATAGCTAACTTGTGGTGACCCCATGGGGTTTTCAAGGCAAGAGACAGAGGCGGTTTTGCATTGCCTGCCTTTGTGTCACGAACTTAGTACGGTCTCCCTTCCAAATATTGACTAGTGCTGACCCTGCTTAGCTTTCAAGATCTGATGAGATCAGACTAGCCTGGCCTCTCCAGGTCAGGGCACCTTAAGGCCTCCAAATCTCTGTTCACTGCTAGATGTCACTTTTCTAGCTGAGGGTTGGGCCTGACCATTCCATTGTCTCTCACTAGACCTTTGGTGTTACATTGTAAAAAAACCCTCGGCCTTCCACAAATGTTGATGCAGTTCGTGGTGGTTTCTGAAGACCAGAAAGCAGGCGTCTAAATGGTTCTGAGCCATTTAAATCTCTGTGTGCTGCTCTTCATGAAAAACAGCTGCTCAGGGAGCTGTTTGGCTGGGAGGCATTTAAGCCCCTGCTTTCTGTTCCCTCCCAGTCATATCACCCCCTGCTTTTTGTTTACTGCCAAAAGCCAGGATGAGCAGAAAGCTGGGAGTGAAGTGGCTCGAGCCACTTTAACCCATTTTCTGTTCTCTTGCTGCATTTTGTGGGGAGAAATAACCCCCAGAGCTTTAAACTTTAAATGGCTTATGAACTGACATGAACTGTTTCAGTTCATGAACCAGCCTATCAGTTTGTGGTTCAGTTCGTGGTTCAGCCATGAATCATGAACCGAACTGCAAAAATATGGTTCATGCCCATCTCTAGTGCTGATTTGATTTTGAAATGAAGATTATTATTTTTTAAAAAAAATCAAACTTATCTTAGTTGTAATATCCATTTTTCTCAAGTCAGGAACCCCATATTTTCACACTGATGCTTGGTTCAGTTTTAAAATCAGCACTATATCCAATAGTTTTGTTTCTGTGAAATTGGAGGCATTCAGCATAGCAGCATGCCAAATACCCACCATTGGTATATTGTTTATTGACTGAGTACATTTTTATCCTTCCCCCCAGGGAACTCAGGGGGGTGAACATCATTCTCAACCTCTATTTTATCTTCACAGAACCCTGCGAGTTTAAGACCCATGGCAGTCATCATGAAGAAAGAATTTTTAAGAGAGTATTATGTATTCAAGAGCTTCAAGTTATGTTTGCTGTATTTTGGTCCCTGCCACACGGGGGGGGGGGAGGAGCACGGGCAAAGTGCGGCTTTTGAAAGCCGCACCAAAATAGACACGTGGCAACAGGATTATACAGATCCCATGAGCCGCCACGCAGTT
>NW_015167965.1:0-1004 GCF_001447785.1 Gekko japonicus
TGACTCAGAAGGGTCATGCAAGGCATTTTTATAAAACATTTAGACTTTTAGGCCGCCTTTCCCTGCAAGCAGGGTTCAGGGCGGCTCACAACAGAATGAAAGCACAATAATCCAAGTTAAATTAAACCAGTGTTAAAACACAGTACAGTAAGCAAAAAGCAATTCCAAGGTGGCGAATAATCTGAATAAAAACTGAACTACCCAGAGCCTCCAAGGGGCCAGGTAAGGGGGAGTGGGAAACCTGAGAGTGCTAGGGTTCTTGCTGTCCCTTCGCTGTCCTCAGCCAAAAGCCTGGTGGAAAACCCTCTGCCTTACAAGTCCTGCAGAAACGGTTGGTGTAAGTGTATAAAACAAGCAGGGAGGGGCTGTGACTCAGTGGCAGAGCATCTGTGTACTGAATACAGAAGGTCCCCAGTTCAACCCCTGACATCTCCAGTTGAAAGGGTCAGGTAAAAAGACATCCATCTGAAACCCTGGAAATCTGCAGCCAGTCAGAGTATGCATAAACACAAGAAGCTGTCTTATACTGAATCAGACCACTGGTCCATCAAGGTCAGTATTGTCTACTCAGACTAGCAGCAGCTCTCCAGGGTCTCAGGCTGAGGTCTTTCACATTACTTTCTTTTTTTTAAGCTGGAGATGCCAGGGAATTGAACCTGGGACCTTCTGCATGCAAAGCGGATGCTTCACCATTAAGCCGCATCCCTCACCAGACTGTAGCGACCTTGATGGACCAAAGGTCTGATTCAGTATGCGTGTATTCAACCCATGGACAAACCCTAGCACAGCATCCAAAAGGCACAGAGAGGCTGAATATACGGTAATGCCAGCGTGTGCCACAAACCAGGAAAGCCTTCCAGTTTGGTGTAGTGGTTAAGTGTGCAGACTCTAATCTGGGAGAACCGGGTTTGATTCCCCACTCCTCCACTTGCACCTGCTGATGTGACCTTGGGTCAGTCACAAGCTCTGGCACAGCTGTCCTTGAAAAAGAGCAGTTTGTGTCA
>NW_015167965.1:1230-1443 GCF_001447785.1 Gekko japonicus
TTGTAATTTCTTGCTTTCGAACTGCTAGGTTGGCAGGAGCTGGAACTAGAGATGGGAGCTCACTCCATCATGCGGCACCCGGGTCTCGAACTGCTGAACTACTGACCTTCCACAGCCTGCAGTTCAGCGTCTTAACCACTTGAGCCACCACAGCTCCATTGCACAACATTAGGCCTGGTCAAAATCAGCAAAGCTTTAAGTGAAGACAGCATT
>NW_015167966.1:0-1438 GCF_001447785.1 Gekko japonicus
CAAGGCAGATCCTCCCTACATCCAACTCTATCTTACCTAAGCAAGGTCTCTAGGTCACACTCGCAGACTGAACTAAAGGTTTTTACAAAGACCAAAGTATTTTATTAATTCATATTATTCATTTTCCTCTACAGTTGTGATTTAAGACACTTCTGAGCATCCCGAAAAACTAATTGATCTTCTTCGTGGTCTCTGTGCTTCACACCAATGGGATCTAGTGCGCCTGCGCTGGATCTGCCGGTGCCTAGCAAGCTCTCTTAAAGGATTTTCGTGCCTGGCCCAACTGAGCATGCTCAGGAGCCCCAGTGAGCATGCCCAGAAAAGCAGGCATGGACATCCCGCCAGTTCTTTCCTTTCCGCCGCGCTGAGCAGACCTTTCTTCGAGAGGTCTGGCCGGATCGCTGCTTTTGGGTCACTTTTTAGTGATCAGCTCTCGTTTTTGCCTCAGTTTTTCTTCAGTTTCTTTTTCTTTCTCTGTTTTCTTTCTCCCCGGCTGGGGAGCCTGACTCGTCGGACCCATCGATATCGGGTTCCGATACCGAGCCATCCGAGGCTCCAACGTCGCCACCCCCCACCGACATCTTCCAAAACCTTCCCATATCTTCATCTGATGCTTTGTCGTCTTACACCGAATTAATCAAGAGAATGGCCCACGCGCTGGGCTTGTCCATTGTTCAAAAGGACCCTCAGTCCACGGATTCTCTCTATGATATTGTCCAACTTGATACATCCTCAGTCGTTGAACTCCCAATGTCGTCAGTATTGCTTGAAGCCGCAAAAACCCCTTGGCAGAAACCGTCGTCCGCCCCTGTCTCTAGTAAAAAGCTGGACAACATGTACCGCATTCAGCAAACTGCGGCAGAGTTCCTCCTCACCCATCCTCAACCAAATTTCTTAGTCGTCACCTCGTTCTCCAAATCCAAAAACTCACAATCTGCTCCTTCTGATAAAGAGGGCAAGAAGTTGGATTCCTTTGGCCGCCGCTTCTACTCTACGGGAGCGTTGGCTGTTAAAGCTTCTAACTATCTCGCCTGCATGGGTAGATACCAGTACACCCTGTGGGAACAGATGTCTGACCTCCTGATCCATCTGCCTGAGGACAATCTGTATGCTGCGAAGCTCCTCCAAAAGGAGGGCATGGTGGTAGCCAAGCAGCAGTTGTCCACGACTAAGCATGTTCTGGAGGCCTCGTCCAAGACCATGGCGTCAGCAGTCGCGCTTCGGCGTCATTCTTGGTTGAGAACGACTTCCCTTCCCTACGATACCCGTGCGCCGGTGGAGGATATGCCCTTCGATGGCCTGGGCCTCTTCCATGCCAATACAGATTCTTCACTATAGGATCTGGATAAGAGTATCAAGGCTTCCCGGTCTTTGGGGATCTCCTCTACGTTCCGTTGTTCCACCAAACAGAGGTCTTGGTCCCGCTCTGGCCAGAGAG
>NW_015167967.1:0-338 GCF_001447785.1 Gekko japonicus
GGCACCTGCCTCATGTTTCAGGAAAGTGGTCAAGGCCCTTACCTGGTGGGGTTTATGACTGGCAGGTAGGTTCCACCTTGAAACTTCTCCTGGTGGGGTTTATGGCTGGCAGGTAGGTTCCACCTTGAAACTTCTGCCATTGGAGGAACATGAGTTAGCTGAAAGGCATCCTAATGTGCAGACCTCATGCCAGGGCTGAAAGGAAATGCAGCTCTAATGACTGACAGTCATTGAAAATGTGGCTCTCCACAAGCCACGGAGCGTGTACCACAGATTTAGTTACTCAAACCACTTTTTTTTTCTTTCCAGTGGGGATCCAAACAGCTTACAACATCCTC
>NW_015167967.1:354-1446 GCF_001447785.1 Gekko japonicus
ATTTTTATCCTCACAGTCACTTTGTGACAGAACAAAGTTAGAGTCCAGTGGCATCTTTAAGACCAACAAAATTTTATCCAAGGTGTGAGCTTTCGTGTACCACCTTTGTAAGGTCGGTTGGGTTGAGAAAGAGCAACCGGTCCAAGGTCACCCAGTGAGCTTCCACAGCAGAGTGGAGATTAGAAGCTGGGTCTCCCAGATCCTAGGTCCTTTCCACACTAGACCTTAAATCCTGGTTCAACCCTGTCCCCGAACTTATGTTTTACATTACACTCGAGTTCACACCTGTAATTATCTTGGGGTATTTTTTGTTTCCACATTACATTGAGGTCACCCCGGTTTCACCCCACACTTGCCCCGAGATAAACAGGTGCTGTTATAACCAGGGATAAATGCAAAGTATTGTGTCGCGAGTTGAACTTTGATAAAATGAGGGATGAGATCCAAGTGCGGAAAGGACCCTAGTCCAACTGTCCAACTGCTACACGGCACCAACATTAACAAGAGAAACACACACAAGGCAAACCCCAGTGAGAGAACCAAGTCCCAGCAGACTTGAATATTGTGCAAACCATGAGGACCCTCCTGCCGTTGTGGCTACTTGAGCAGTTGCAACAGATATCCCAGACAGAGAAGAGTCAATCGCTGGTGTACACCTCGTGGGTCTTAGAGCAGAAGCAGCTAGTATCGTGGCTCAGTGAAGAAGTACCAGCTACCACCAATCAATTTTACTGAATGGGGTGGGGGATCCAGAACCCTCACTGGAGGGCAGTAGAAGTCAATTATGGAAGCCCAGAGGCTGTTACCAGTTCACTTTGCAAAAGTATGTGTATGGTATGTGGCATGGGTTCAGATGGTGACCTCTCTGGCTCTGCAGGGCACTTGGTACTGATGTGCTGGGGCTACAGTAGCAGCCCCAGCACATCCATGATGCCTACTGATACTATGGAATAAGGAACCCCTGAGCCCATTATCCATTTAGTAGTGTTCGGCAGTGGGCAGTCCTCCAGGAACCCCACACACCTGTGGCTAGGGATCCCACCCCAAAATGACTTTTTGGGACCACTTCCAGTAAAACCAGAAGTGCCCCCC
>NW_015167968.1:0-760 GCF_001447785.1 Gekko japonicus
TACACCTTGTGGCTAAGAGCCACGGATGGGACCTCTGCTCCAGTTGTTTATTTGCAGTGGTTACCTTTTTACGTATCACCGCCACCAGCATGACGTCAGTGTTATCGGCCAGGCTCAGGACTAGTCCCACAGCCGGTGTTCTCGGCCCACGATATGCAGTGTTCAAAGCGAAGGAGCTGCCAAATACTGCAAGTGATCCAGAGGGATACTCACTCCGCAATGCGAAATGCGGGCAGAGGGAGGGAATCACACACAAAGGTGCCTTACACTGAATCACACCCTCGGTCCTTCAATGTCCGCATTGTTTTCTCTGACTGGCAGTGGTTCTTTGGGATGGCAGGTGGAGGATTGAACTTGGGACCTTCTGCATGCAAAGCAGAGGCTCTGCCATTGAGACGCGGCCCGTCCCATTCACCTGGTCTTTACTAACTGATGCCCGGCCTCTCAGCCTCTATCTGCAGTATATCGTTAATATAGTCATTGATTTTTGAGGATGCATATGCACTTTTAAACAATCTGCCTATCTCTTGGAGGCTGACCAGGGGTCATTTCCTGCGGGAGCGCACAGGAGCAGACCTCTGGCAGTAAAGAGCCCAAGGGGCGGGCACATGCATCCACTCCCACCCCCTGCTCCTAGCAGCCCTCAGTCAGAGCAGGAAGCAGCCAGGTAAGTTGCAGAGCCCCCCCGCCCCCCGGTCCAAAACAGTCCAGTGGCACCTTTAAGACCAAGTTTTATTCAGGTACAAGCTCTCCCTCCTCT
>NW_015167968.1:798-1440 GCF_001447785.1 Gekko japonicus
AGCTAGCAATCCAAAAGAGTCCAGTGGAGCCTGAGTGGTGGGTGTTGCCTTCTGACACACTTCCAGTGATGTCAGGGGTGTGTGGCATATGCAAATAAGGTATGCTAATGAGTTATGCTAATGAGCTCCTGCACCTCTTTTCCTACGAAATGACCCCTGGGTATCTGGAAATCTTTTATAAAAACTTATGCATTGATCTGCCACCAATATATACTCCTGTAGAGTGCAGGGGGTTGGACTAGATGACCTGCAAGGTCCCTTCTAACTCTAACATTCTGTCATTTGATACTGTTGTATTTTGGTTTCTACTGTGTTTATTCTGAGTCCCTGCTGATTTCTTCAGATATCTGAAGAAGTGAGCCATGACTCACAAAAGCTCCTCCCCCGCCACAAACGTTGTGAGTCTCGAAGGTGCCGCTGGACTCTGGCTCTTTTCTCCTGCCACAGAGAGACTAACACGGTGACCCGTCTTGATCTGTCTCCCTGAAAGGCATCACATTTAGAACGGAAAACCCATCAACCTTGTGATAGAAGGACAGATGGACTCTCATTCCGGCTGCATCTGAAGAAGTGACTGCAGTGACTCACGAAAGCTCCCCCCCTGCCACCAATTTGGCTAGTCTTTCAGGTGCTCCTGGACTC
>NW_015167969.1:0-1437 GCF_001447785.1 Gekko japonicus
GCAACCCTGTAACTGGCTATGGAACTGTTATCTAGACTCTTGGAACCCAGAAGACATAGCATAGGAGGAGGTGCTTTTCTACCTTAGCTGCAACTAGGTAAAGGTAAAGGTTTCCCTTGCTCGAAAGCCAGTCGAATCCGACTCTAGGGATGTGGTACTCATCTCTGTTTTCAAGCCGAAGAGCCAGCACTGTCCAAAGACATTTCCGTGGTCATGTGGCCGGCATGACTAGACGCCGAGGTGCATGGAATGCTATTACCTTCCCACTGAAGTGGTACCTATTTATCTACTTGCAATGTCTTGCTTTCGAACTGCTAGGTTGGCAGGAGCTGGGGCCAGAGACGGGAGCTCACTCCGTCATGCGGCAAATCAACATAAGTCAGGGGTGGAAGGAACCATACCTGTTACCATGAGGCTGTCCTCCCATACTACCCACTTGGGGCAGCAAAATGACTTGAGACAGCCCTGCCTTATAGCTAAGCAGAAGGAAATAAACATGCTGGCCTCCCTCTATTTTCCCCTTCCCTCTGCCACCTCACCAGCCACAGCCGGGACACTCACCTTGAGCTTCCTTCTAGAGACCGTTGTATTTCTTCCCACAACGAGCCTTACTCCTAGTAGTCAATAAAGCTAATAGGGAGAAAAACTCTTCAAGGAGACCAGATTCTTGACACAGAGTTAAAAGCACGCAGTCACCCTAACATCTACAAGTCCGCTCCCCTTCCGATAAGCACTCGACCGAGAACTTCGGTAGGGGTGAGCACAGGGCAAAGGTTTAGGGTTACCACCCTCCAGGTGGCACCTGGAGATCTCGTGGGATTGCAACGTGTCTCCAGACTACAGAGCTCAGTTCCGCTGGAGGAAATGGCTGCTTGAGAGGGTGGATTCTAGGGCATTATGCCCTGGTGGGGTGCCTCCCCACCATAAACCCCACCCTCCCCAGACTCCATTCTTCTTCTTCTTCTGGTGATGATGAGTCAGTGTGGAAAGAGCTCTCTGAAGAAGGAAATCCATGACGGTAATCTGGATAGCATTTCGCTGAGACACAGGAGAGCTGGGTTCCGACCACTGTCAGCCCTGGATCTTCCTGGACGACTAGACCATGCATTGCCTCCCCTACAGGGCTGTTGTGCTTTTAAGGCAGGGAGAACTCTCTGTGGACCAGTTTAAGCTTTTTGGGGGGAAAAGGCTGAGAGGACAGTCAACGCAGTAGGAAAAAGTCACAGAGATCTGTATTTGTTTGTGTGAGGGAGAGGTAAGTAGACGTTTTATTTAGAAACGCAATAAAAATCGACACGGTGCACTGGGACGTCCTGCGGTTCCTTGGAACGGCTCCTGAGGAAGGAAGAGAAGGAACAGGTTATTCCAGATAGTCTGTCCGAGGCTACGAAATGCAGAAGCCACTGAGGAAAGGTAACATAAGAACATAAGAGAAGC
>NW_015167970.1:0-1409 GCF_001447785.1 Gekko japonicus
CTCAGAAGCGAAGCAGGGTCGGCCCCGGTCATTATCCAGACAAAGTCCAGGGTCGCTACACAGAGGCAGGCCATGCCAACACCGCCTCTGTTTGTCTTTTGCCCTGATCTGGATGGCCCAGGCTGGCCCAATCATGTCAGACCTCGGAAGCTAAGCACAGCTGACCCTGGTCAGTACTCAGATGGGAGACCACCAAAGAAGTCCAGGGTTGCTGTGCAGAGGCAGGCCATGGGAAAACCACCTCTGAAGGTCTCTTTCCTTGACCTGGATGGCCCACGCTACCCTGATCTTGTCAGATCTTAGAAGCTAAGCAGGGTTGTCCCTGGTCAGTACTTGGAGGGGAGACCACCAAGGAAGTCCAGGGTTGCTACGCAGAGGCAGGCAATGGCAAAACCACCTCTGAAGGTCTCTTGCCTTGACCTGGATGGCCCACGCTACCCTGATCTTGTCAGATCTTAGACGCTAAGCAGGGTTGGCGCTGGTTAGTACATGGATGGGAGACCATCAGGGAAGTCCAGGGTTGCTACGCAGAGGCAGGCAAATGGCAACACCACCTCTGTTTGTCTTTTGCCCTGATCTGGATGGCTCAAATTAGCCCAATCACATCAGATCTTGGAAGCTAAGCAGCGTTGGCCCTGGTTCGCCCTTGGATGGGAGACCACCAAGGAAGTCCGGGGTTGCTACGCAGAGGCAGGCAAATGGCAAACCACCTCTGAACGTCTCCTGCCTTGAAAACCCCACAGGGCCTCTGAAAGTTGGCTGAGACTTGACGTCAAAAGAAAGGGGGAGTAGGGAAGCTTTGATCTTCGAGCGGACAGAGGGGCACCTAAGTAATTGCAGAATACCAGTCTGTGCTCCAGGCAGTAACGGCCAATTAAAAAAACTTAGTTCTTCCTTTTAAAATTATTACTTCTGCATAAATGTTCCTATGAATGAACAGGTCTGGAAAAGTAAGGGTTTTTTTTTCTCCCCAAGCGTCACAGAATTGGGCTTTCTTAGAAATTCCATTTCATGTCTCCTGTAATAGGGAGAACTTATTAAATTACACCTCACCATCTGTATCTCTTGCAAATAATTATACTAAGAATAACGGATGGGGGTGGGGTCTGCTGCCCAATTTCCAACTGATCGAAAACAGTTCATGGCTCAGTCACTCAAGATTCACTTAGAAACGGCAACCGCGGCTAACATACATCGATACGCAAAGTTAAGAAGGGACACCTTTTAGATGACAGGAAATTGTTTTTACTGTTTCAAAAGAAACTATTTATGTCACGCATACTCTGCCTTTCTCAGTTGGACGCCAAGACGGATGACACCGAGTGAGTCACCACAATCGATGGGGTGGGACTTTCAAACCAACAAGGCAATAGGATCAGGGTCAAAAGAACCAGTCAGAAATCTAAAAA
>NW_015167971.1:0-1400 GCF_001447785.1 Gekko japonicus
TCCTCCCACCGGCAGCCAGGTAGGATCTGACAACCTGAAGTGTTGAAAGCTGTAATAACTGCCAAAAGGTCACCTTTCTTGTAAAAAAAATGCTTTATTGCTGCACTAGAGCAGGCTGCTTCTGCCATCATAGCCTTACATTGCTGTAAACGGGTTTGCTACTGGCCAGGAACGGACTTTCCCTAGTGTGATCACGCCAGCACGCTTCCATGGCGTCGGGATGGTCTGATCAGGCCATCCCAACTCCATGTCATTGTTTTCCCCCCATTTCGGTATGCACATCATTGCACACTGCATAGGGAGCACTCGGTGCGGAGATAAAAAAAATAATTGATCCCTCGTTGAAGAGCACCGGAAATATGCGGCAAAAAAACCAACCTGACTCACCCATGGTTGTGTCTGATCACGCAGTAGCGGACCGCTCCTGCAGCTCCCAGGGTCTGTGTGATCGTGCAAATGTGGATCAAATTACTGCGGAGCAAATAGCCTCGCTTCCCCCCTGCATTCTTTTACACGTGTGAACACTGCCCTTGTTATAGCAATTTTGGTTTCGCTAACCTAAAAGCTGTTTGATCACTCCATCAGATAGCATTAAAACACTGTAACTATTCAAATAATTTTTCTTCTCTGAATTCATTCTCATGAGCACAATTTACTTGCTTTCCTCCAAAAAGCTAGCTAACTAGACTTCTAGACATTCTCAAGAAGATGAGGTTGCATCCCTTCCTTCACAAGCTTTCATGGTAGACAGCAACCAGATAAATTACAAATAGTAAGCAGGAAATGAGGGAAAAAAGATTTTGAGAGCGAGTGAGTGAATTAGTTCATATGGTCTGAGAAAGAGGACTTATTTGCATATACTCTCCATCTCCTGGTTGGCTACCCAAATGCCTGCAGCTTAGCTCTGGGTAAAGGTTTTATTGTTAATTGGCTTCTGCATTTCAGCTCATCTCTTGCTGCATGAACTAACTGCTTGTGGAGCCAATTTTCACAGCTTCTAGTGTCTCACATGGCTTTCAGTGCCACAAAAGCTTCCAAATATTTTTAATTGAATTAAGCCTTTTCTTATGCCTGCACATCGATGTGTTCCTTATTTCTTCTTATTTTTTAAGTAAGAATTTGAGCAAAATACTGTTTGAGATACTCAGTCACATTTCATTGTACAGTCTAATTCACTGCAATGTAAAGACACAAACAAAACATATGTCAACAATAAATACAAATAGGTATTTTTAAAACAATCAGTAATTTAAAAAGTCAGTAATAAATCCATTATGAAATTCAGTCTGTTGGTAATACACTACATTTTCTTATCAAATTTCAGTTGTTCTTTATGATTGTACAGAAGCAGCATTTTGTTCAGAGAACTCCACAAAGCTATAGAAAGGTTATTTTATATG
>NW_015167972.1:0-902 GCF_001447785.1 Gekko japonicus
GTTGCAGTAACAGAAGCATTGGTGTTACCGTGCCAGGTTCCCCATCTGCCCATCCTGTCCTTTAAAAAATAAAATATATACCAAACCCTTTCTCCTATGAATGGCACTTTTTATGAGAAGTTGTGCAACACATTTTTTTTTTAAATTAAGAGAGCCGGTGTAGTGGTTAGGAGCGTGGACTCTAATTTGGGAGAACCGGGATTGATTCCCCACTCCTCCACATGCAGCTGCTGGTGTGACCTTGGGTCAGTTACAAGTTCTCTCAGAGCTGTTCTTTCAAGGGCAGTTCTCGAAAGAGCTCTCTCAGCCCCACCTCCCTCACAGGGTGTCTGTTGTGGGGAGGGGAGGGGAAAGGAGTTTGTAAGCTGCCCTGAGACTCTGAGTGAATGGCGGGGTATAAATCCAATCTCTTCTCTTCTCTCTTCTCTTCTTAAAGACCAACACAAATGACAAGTTCCATCAGCCAAGCCCCTTGCATTACGGTGAGTGGTGAAGGCTAGAATCCTCAGACATGTGGAAGGAAGAAGACTTGCATGAGGGTTGGGGGATAGGTTCTTTAATAAATGAAGAACTGCTTGTGAACTACCAGAAGCACCTTTCTGGCCACAGGAGAGGGTGGAAAATCTGGGCTTTTCCACGTGCTAGTTTTCCTCACCTGTGCATTCCTGTTACTTCGGGATGGGGATTGTGTTCTGTTCTGCTTGTATTTTGCTCCCCCTAGTGGTCAATTTGATATTACATTGCTTTCTGTCCGGCATTAAAGGTAAAAGGTAAAGGTTCCCTTGCTCAAAAGCCAGTCGAGTCCGACTCTAGGATTGCGGTGCTCATCTCCGTTTCAAAGCCGAAGAGCCAGCGCTGTCCGAAGATGTTTCCGTGGTCATGTGGCCGGCATGACTAAACAC
>NW_015167972.1:1146-1400 GCF_001447785.1 Gekko japonicus
AGCCAAACAAGAGCAAAACAGATTCCCCCCCCCCCCCCAAAAAAAGCAACAGGAACACACAAGCAAGGAGAATGAGAATGGGGAAAGCCCGTAGTCTGGGGAGGACTGAGGGGGAAAGGAGATTGTTCTTTTCAAATGCCTAGAGGGCAAGACTCGACCTTATGTCTTACTGGAGATGCAGTGAAAATGTCTAGACAGTGTTCAGTTGCAATTAAAAAAGGCCTCCGCTATGCTGTGGATTATTAGGAAGGGAA
>NW_015167973.1:0-367 GCF_001447785.1 Gekko japonicus
CAGCAGCAGTTTTAAAAATATATATCAGAGTGACTTTTGCTAGTGTAAAAAGCACGCCAGTTTCCATGCGACGCAGGACGCATTGGATAAGAACATGAGGACGTGAGAGAAGCCAATGTGGGATCAGGCCACAGGAGGGGGTGACGGCTACAAGCATGGACGGCTTCAAGAGGGAACTGGATAAACATCTGGAGCAGAGGTCCATCAGTGACTATTAGCCACAAGGGATAGATAGGAACTCTTGGTCTGGGGCAAGGGATGCACTGTATTTCTTGGTGCTGGGGGGGGCAACAGTGGGAGGGCTTCTAGTGTTCTCCTGGCCCCACTGCTGGACCTCCTGATGTCCCCTGGTATTTTTGGCCACTGT
>NW_015167973.1:684-1393 GCF_001447785.1 Gekko japonicus
GCACCTGGTATTTTTGGTCACCGTGTGACAGAGTGTTGGACTGGATGGGCCATTGGCCTGATCCAATATTGGCTTCTCTTATGTTTCTCTTCACCCCATCACGGGGTAGTTTGTGGACTGTGGGGCAAACCCGCAGCGGCTGTAAAAGGCAGCCATTGTAGGGATAGCAGTGTGCAGTGCCTAGTGAGGGTCATAAATTTGAAGAATTAACACGGAGGGAAAGGCCAAAGGGGGGGGGGACACACAATATGTTTTGGTAATCATGCTGAACTGCTGACCCGTCTGGGTACAGTTCAGTTCAGAACTCGCCCAGTATTAAGACATCTGTCGCTCAGGGCATGATTAACACATTACCGAATTTCTCCCGCCGTTTAATAAAAGTTGGACATGGGACATGGGAGTAATTGCTTCCACATGGCCGGGGCTTCTATGGTCGGCTTTGTGGGTTTTGGGGGGGGGCATCGACGGAACCTTCCCCACGCATCCGTGCAAAGAATCCTCCACAATCTCCTCCCCCTCCCCGCTTTGAAGGTGCTTTAGAAGACAAAAAAAAATGCAGACATTGAAATTACACGGCTTGCAGCTGGTCTGTCATCTGGCCTTGAGGTCTCAGCAGGACCCCAAGTAAGAAGACCTCCTCTTTTAGACAGTCCCAGCCGAAGCCCTTCAGATGAATAATGTTCCGCGCTTCCTGGCTGGAAGGGACAGG
>NW_015167974.1:0-1383 GCF_001447785.1 Gekko japonicus
CGAGAAGGAGGCAGACTCGATCGACCTTGGCCTCTTTTCCCCGTTAAGAAGTGGGTTCATGCCACAGAATTCCACAGGGGCAGCAACGAGAGAAACACGGAGAATCAAAACCGTATTTTGAAAATCCCTTGTGAAGGGAATGGGACTCACGACCTTGAGCCGGGGGTGCTAGAAACCGCACAACGGGCAGGACACAGTTATCAGTGGGGAGTCAAACTCTCTCTTGCTTCGCCACCCCGGCGTGGCACTCACAGAGAGAGCAGACAGAGTCCAAGAGTACTCTTCGCGAGTGCCAGGACGGGAGAAGAAGCAGAAATGCAGGTCTCAGAGCACAAAATGCCAGGCAAAGTATAAGCTTTGAGCTTCGTGCTGGCATGACTAAGCTCATGACCTCTCCACGTTGCCTCCGATGTGCTGGCACAAACACTCTCTGCGATGCAGAGGGGTGCATTGGAGAGGTGTGGCTCAGTGGAAGGAACTCTGCTCGGCGTCCAGAAGGTCCCAGGTTCAATCCCCGGCATCTCCAATTGAAAGGACCAGGTAGCAGGCAATGTGAAAGACCTTCACCTGAGATCCTCGAGAGCTGAGTAGGTAATACTATGATGATGGATCAGTAGTCTGATTTAGTATAAGGCAGCTTCCTGTGTTCATTTGTAAGGGAGGGGCCATGGCTCAGTGGCAGAGCCTTTGCATAGCATGCAGAAGGCCCCGGGGTTCAATCCCCGGCCTCTCCAGTTAAAAGGACCAGGCAGGAGGTGGTGTGCCAGTCGAGTCCGACTCTAGGGTTGCGGTGCTCATCTCCGTTTCAAAGCCGAAGAGCCAGCGCTGTCCGAAGACGTTTCCGTGGTCATGTGGCCGGCGTGACTAAACACCAAGGTGCACGGCACACTCGGGTCTCGAACTGCTGAACTACCAACCTTCCACAGCCTACAGTTCAGCGTCTTAGCCACTTGAGCCACCGCAGCTCCCAAAATAATGATGATGATGATGATGATGATGATGATGATGATGATACTACTAATAATAATGAGGAAGAGGAAGAAGAAGAAGAGGAGGAAGAAGAAGAAGAAATTCCAGGATAGATTTTGTACATCTTTAAGATTCCACTGGACTTGTAAATGTTATAAGTTTAACGTTGGGGTTGACAGCTCTGGGTTGGGAAATACCTCAAGGTTTTGGTGGGTGAAGACTGGGGAGCGCTGGGTTTGGGGTATAATGCAACGGGAGTCCACCCTCCAAAGCAGCCGTTTTCTCCAGGGGAACTGATCTTGGTTTTCTGGCGACCAATTGTAATAGCAGGAGGTCTCCAGGTGTCACCTGGAGGGTGGCAACCCTCTTTGGGGCACCGCTGAACTTCTGTTTTTATTTTTTCTCCAACAGACC
>NW_015167975.1:0-1384 GCF_001447785.1 Gekko japonicus
AGAGTCAACCCTGGTTAGCTTCTGAGATCCTATCTGGTCGAAGGGTCAAGTCCCAGAACCATGGCCTAATTATTTCATTAGCTTTCTGGAAGCCTACATGTAACAAGGCTGGCGGGGAGAAGCCATACACTTGTAATTTGTAGCAGAATTAGGGTCTACAAAATTGATTGGAGTGCAAGGTAAGTTCATTTGGGAGGAATACCCAGGTCAAAACCAGCACCTTGAATTGAGCCCAGAAGCAGATTGGAAGCCAATGTAGATTGGAACAAGACTGGAGTGATGTGGTTCCTACAACCACTTCCTGGGTCATGCATTCTCCCTGTGAATGGCATAGCCTACCTGAGGGACCGCCTTTCTCCATATGTTCCCCCAAGGGCACTACGGTAAGGGGGGGGCGTCATCTCCTGGGAATTCCAGGCCCTAGAGATGTTAAACTTGCGGTGACCAGGACCAGGGCATTTTCGGTGGTGGCTCCAACCTGGTGGAAGGAGCTCCCGGAAGAGATCCGGGCCCTGCGGGTCCTTTCTCAGTTCCGCAGGGCCTGCAAGACGGAGCTCTTTCACCAGGCCTTTAAGTAGGAGCCGCCGCCACCACTATTCCACCTCCGCCTCCTGTGCACTGTTGTATCACCATCATGATTGTTTGGTCCCTATGGGGGGAGCGAGGTGCCTGGGCACAGATTGGATGATAAGATCTCAGGGAGTTGCTATGGAGGTTCAGATCTACCTAACTTGGTTAAATCTGTATTGCAAATTTGTTACTGTATTTTATTGTAATTTATTGTTTTTAAATTATGTGTTTATTGTTGTAACCTTGGCACATGGTGCCCTTGTCAGCCGCCCTGAGCCTTCGGGGTAGGGCGGGATATAAATCCAAATATAAATAAATAAATAGCCTTTTACTGTGCACCCTTCAAAAGAAATGTCCTCTTCTACACTTTAACAAGCCTGCTGACGGTGGGTCTCATTTTAGGAGCTCAACTCGGCCCTCGTGGAACGCGATCGAGCCATCTGTGAGAGGAACGAGCTCTTGGAGAAGTATTGCCACGAAGTGAAAGACAAGGCCGAGGCCAAGAAAGAGCTTGACCAGGCGTGCAAGGATATCGAGACAGTGAAGGAAGAGAGAGATGTGGCCAGGAAGGAGAGGACAGAAGCCATCATCCAGAGGGACCATCTGCTGAGAGAGTACTATCAAGCTCGCCAGGTAGTGTCAGGGTCGGCGAGTCTGAACAACTTCCGGATCCATTAGAGTGGCATCGGGTAATAAGTTTCAGAGTTAACGGCCATGTCAGTCTGCCATAGAAGAGCTAGATTCGAGTCCAGTAACGCCTTAGTGACCAGCAAAATATGGGGGTATGCAGTGTTCCCTCTAAGCTGTGTGCATG
>NW_015167976.1:0-1035 GCF_001447785.1 Gekko japonicus
TATATATATATATATATTGTGTATATCTGTTTGTGTATATCTAATCTGTCTGATAATTACCCGTTCCCTGCATTGCAGTGGTCTGGGCGATGTGCAACATTCACCAAAAAGGAATCAAGATACTTAAAACATTAACAACACATTTCAAACAGATCAGATGACGTGTACTGATTAATCCAGCTTCAGACTGTTGGCTGGTTCCCGAGCAGGGGAGAGGAGGGCAAGGCAGATATAAGAATCAGGAGGAGTGGAAGAGTCCAAACTCCCTTCATCAGATAACAGAGCTTTGAAAATGTATCCCCCCCCCGCCAGCTTGTAAAGTGCCACTGGGCTCATATCTAGCTTTTCTAGTGCATGACAAAGTGTGAATATTCAGTGGCACACTGCTCCCTCTAAGCTATGGAGTCCTGTGAGCAAAAATTCTACTTTGTGAGCTACTGGCTTTAAAGTTGCGAGCAGGTGATTTGGCTACTGCATAAATTAGTTTGCTCTGGGGCCATCCTTCCTGAGCTAAGGCGAAAATGCGTGAGCCGAAGGCTAAAAAACTGTGAGCTAGCTCACACTAACTCAGCTTAGAGGGAACACTGGTTAAGACCAACAGTTTTATTCCTGGTATAAGTTTTCGTGCACATGCACACTTCTTCAGATGCAATGAAACAGAGGTGAAGAAGTGTGCATGCGCACAAAAGCTTATACCAGGAATAAAACTATTGGTCTTATGCGTGCCACTGGACTCAAACCATGTTCCACTGCAGACCAACTCGGCTAAGCTCTGAAACTACCTTCTTATTTTTAAAGAGTCAGTTTTGACTTTCTGGGGTAAGGGAGGTTGTTTTAAAAGAAAAGGCTGTTGAGGACTAGCACCTTTCCCTCCCCTCTAAATTTATTTGGGAGTTCTTTGAGCTTGAAAGACTTGTAGAGTAAAAGCAATGGGGACTCTCATTTGGGAGGCCAAACAGCTATCCTAGAGATTTTTGCCAGTCATATGCCTCAAATATACTTAGTTGTGAGGCTGAGGTATTGATATTGTTGTTT
>NW_015167976.1:1087-1369 GCF_001447785.1 Gekko japonicus
GGGGGGGTCAACAGTGGGAGGGCTTCTAATGTCCTGGCCCCACTGGTGGACCTCCTGATGGCACCTGGTATTTCTGGCCACTGTGGGATACAGAGTGTTGGACTGGATGGGCCTTTGGCCTGATCCAACATTGGCATCTCTTATGTTCTTATGTTCTTAAGGGATGCCTGGGCTCCAGGGTTGCCGGCTCTGGAAGTTCCTGGACTTTTGGGGTTTGTGGCAGGACTACAGCAGGCTTTCTGGCAGTCGTTATGTGCAGTGCTCCCTCTGAGCTGTGGAGTC
>NW_015167977.1:0-186 GCF_001447785.1 Gekko japonicus
TTCTAAAACTTTAAAATTGAAAACCTTTCCAATATGGTACAAAACATAGCAGAAGACATTTTAGCTATTTCCACTTTCTCACCACTTTCAGCTTCTTGTGTTCTGCTAATTCCTTGAATATGATTGGATGTTATCTGACTTGTGGGCGTGGCTTTTCACACGCCGACTGTTTTCAAAAGGAACAGT
>NW_015167977.1:293-1359 GCF_001447785.1 Gekko japonicus
ATATAGTGTACACACAAACAGAAAATCCCACACTGTTTTTTTTTGGGGGGGGGGGGTGGTCCGCTATGACTATTGCGATAGTGATTTGTTGAACATCCTGAGGAATGTCTCAGCAAATTCAAAGGGAAAGAAGTTCTAAATAACCAAGTGCTCCATACACATGCTCATAAATGTTAAGAGCTTTTCTGAAGTGAACACAATTGTCTCCAAATCCGAAAACACTTTTGTGATTTCACAGCAGTCCCATCTGCAGGTTATAAAGCACTCAAGAACTTTATCTTAACCTACCCCAAGAAAGAGACAAGAGGGGAGACTAGCTAACAGAAGCTTGGACCTCCACCTTGGACCTCCACCTAACCTGCCTCACAGGGTTGTTATGAAGACAGAGGAGAGGAGAATGGTGTAAGCACTGTGGGTCCTCACTAGGAAGAAAGGTGGGGTATAAATGAAATAAAATGAATACTGTAAAAACTATCAAGCCAGCATTCCAGTGAGGTAAGCCCCACTGTTAGATCCTAGAAAAGGGGCAAGTTTGCATTGGAGAAGACATTCCTTCAGGTACTTTGAACCTAAAATGTTTAGGACTTTAAAAGTCAAGACTAGAATTGTGCCACATATATGTAAATGAGTGTATTTATGGGCCAAAGGGGTAACATGCAGCTCCTGACAGTACCCTACAACAGATGAGAAGCAGTATTTTGGAGTAATGGAAGTTTCTGGAGAGTCCTCAAAAGTAACTCTGACCAGTCTTCAAGAAGTACACATAACAACAACCTCAAGTCGCGGCGACGATGATGATGATGCCACCGCCAAGATGGCTTTATCCATTTGCTCCATTGGCAAATGGAAGTCTTCAAGAGAGATTGAGCACATGGAAGGCAAAATGCAACCCCTGAGGAACTCCACAGTGTACGTTCTATGGAGACTAACAGTAGTCTCTCAGTACAACTCTCTGGGACTAGTCTTCTAGAAAAAACTAGAATCACTAGAGAGTGTACCTGTCTAAAAATATAGAATGCCTCAAAAGGGTACAATTATTGATGGTATCAAAAGCAACTCAGAGGTC
>NW_015167978.1:0-1331 GCF_001447785.1 Gekko japonicus
GTTGAAGAAGGTGGGGGGGAGCCGGCCTCAGCAGCATAAAGGTGGAGGTGGGGAGTCAGCCTCAGCAGTGTGCTAGAGGTGAAATGGTGTGTTCTGCTGCTTTGCAAAGTGACTCTCTGTGTCCTTAAGCCTGGGAGGTTAGTTGAAGAAGGTGGAGGTGGGGAGTCAGCCTCAGCAGTGTGCTAGAGGCGATCTGGTGGCTTCTGGTGCTTTGCAAAGTGACTCTCTGTGTCCTTAAGCCTGTGAGGTTATTTGAAGAAGGGGGGGAACCGGCCTCAGCAGCATGCTAGAGGCGATCTGGTGTGTTCTGGTGCTTTGCAAAGTGACTCTCTGTGCCTCAAGCCTGGGAGGTTAAGCAATACAAATATGTTCCATATAAATATAAATAAGTTTAATATAAATATATGGCTTGTAATACAAATGATAATAGTTTATATGTTGTTTGTATGTTTGTACACCTAAATATATATTTTTTAAAAAAAATGTCGGCCCACAGTTTTAATGCTAGGACCACTTTTGGATCACAGGGTAAAATTTCTGCTCACGAGACTGCACACCTTAGAGGGAACATTAACAGAGACCCAGGTTCAAATTCCCACTTAGCCATGCAGTATCTTTCAGCCTAACCTACCCCACAGAATTGTTGTGAAGATACAGACTGGAGGAGGAGAAAACCATGTGCACCTTGCTGAGTTCTTCAGAGCAAAGGGAGGGTAGAAATGTAATAGATGTTTGTTTGTTTTTCCTGATGGACAAGCAGTTGGTCTGAATGCCATAAGAAGCTTTCTAACAGCTAATTCCTATACAAAAATGCCTTACTTGCCACAAAAAATGTAGGTGTTCTGTTGTCACACTGGTGATAATACATAAATGTTTAAGAATAAACATTTTAAATAAATTATTGTTTTTGTACTTTTGTTTCTGTCTAGGTTATGTCCTTTCCTGAAATACCTGCTGCTGGAATATCCTTTATTTTATTTATTTATTATTCATTGCCAGATTTATACCCTGCCCTCCCTGCCGAGGCCGGCTTTATGTTACAGCATAGAAGCAAAATATGAACTGTGCAATCCTAACCAGAATTATACTCTTCTAAATCAATTGAATTCTCTTCAGGATTGTGCTAAGAGTATTGTACTGTAAATTACATTCCTGTACTAGCTGCTGTATTATTAGTTCTTTTTTTTAAGTGATAACAATGGAATACTAGGTTTTCTCTCCTTTTGCGTTCTTTATCTCTCTTGATCTATCCTCCAAAGATTTCCCACCACCACCACACACACACACAAACACCTGTTTTCGCTTGATAGTTCCTTTTATCTACCTACAGG
>NW_015167979.1:0-342 GCF_001447785.1 Gekko japonicus
AATCCAATCTCTTATTCTTCTCTTTCTAACTGCATTTTAAAAAATCACACCTCTGCAAATTGGCTTCTTTTGTGTGTGGCTCTGCATCTCGGGGTGGCTGTCTTCGGGTGGCACCCACCACCTTGCGTCAGAATTCCAAAGGTGCCTACAAGCTTGAAAAGGTTGGGGATCCCAGCGTAGTGTCTTTTAAAAAAGGTACTGAGATCTAGGAAGGCCCTGCATGAATTCTTGCCTTTGCCACAAAACCACTAGACAGCTATCCACCAGCCATTTTCACCAATTTTTTAGTCCTCTTTTATTAGAATGATCAGGGTTCATTTCCTGCAGGAGCGCACAGGAGCG
>NW_015167979.1:588-1354 GCF_001447785.1 Gekko japonicus
GGCCTAATGTGCTAATGAGTGGTGCTGTCAGGGTGTGGCCTAATATGCTAATAGGTTTTGCTGTTGGGTGTGGCCTATTATGCTAATGAGTTCCTGCTGGGCTTTTTCTACAAAAAGAGCCCTGCCTCTTTTATTAGAATGATAATAGAAGGAGGAGGAGGAGGAGGAGGCGAAGAGAGGAGATTGGATTTATACCCCACTCTTCACTCAGAGTCTCAGAGTGGTTTTCAAGCTCCTTTCCCAGTGGGGGCAGAACTCCAGAAGCCCTCCCACTGTTGCCACCCCCCAAGCACCAAGAATACAGAGCTTCCCTGCCCCGGACATAAGAATCAAAGAGAAGCCATGTTGGACCAGGCCAATGGCTCATCCAGTCCAACATTTTGTGTCACACAGTGGCCAAAAGGTCCACCAGCAGGGCCAGAACTCTGGAAATCCTCCCACTGTGGCCCCCCCAAGCACCAGTTGCTCTTTCTCAGCTTAATTTACCTCGCGGGTTGGTTTTGAGGATACAATGGAGGAGGGAAGAAACCAAGGCATGCTGCCGTGAGCTTTTTGGAAGGATGGATTCTTTTTTTTTTCCATGGAGGACATACCCATTTTTCAGAATGTTGTCAATTTCTATATGCAGCTAATCACTGTGACTCTTTTCTCTCGGGGTGGAGCCACCCTAGCTGTGAGGCTGCTCATCACAGTTAGATACTTGAGATGAACCTCCAAAGATACATACCAGTCAAGGTCCCCTGATGACCATCACCCAAGATGCATG
>NW_015167980.1:0-1361 GCF_001447785.1 Gekko japonicus
ACATCCTGGAATGGAGACACAAGGCTACAATAAGAACTTAACTAGGGTTTTATTAATGTCTTGATCTACAGAAGCTCTACTCTCTTTAAGTGTGAGTTATCTAATGGGCAGCCTTTGCTGGCTGGCTGGTTGCATTTGGGCAACCCCATCCTGGCTCAAAACTCAGCCCAGCATTTTTTCCCTTCCTCCACAGCAACCCATGCCGAAAAATGCCAAACTTCAGACCTCCCATGCTATAGAGCAGTTAAGATTCAGCTGATTCTGGCAAATATCAAGTAAGTCTCTTCCCCAAAACCTTTGGCCATGACAACTAAAACATGGCTGGACTGAGAAACCCTTAGATGCCATTTTCCACTACCTAGATGCTGTAGTAACATATACTATTCCTGTCAACTTCATCATGGCTTCCCCAATGTTTATGGACCAGCTCGATTTAAAAGTAACTATCCCCAAACAAGACAATACGAAACAAGTGGGGGAAAAAACCCTTGTTTATTTCACTCTCGTAGGTATGCCAGCCTTCAAGTGGGACCTAGGACCTCCCCCCCCAAAAAAAAATTACAGCTCATCTCCAGACTAGAGAGATCAGTTCCCCTGGAGAAAATGGCTGCTTTGGAGGGTGGACTCTAGGGCATTGTGTTCCACTGAAGAAGAGAAGAAGAGAAGAGATTGGATTTATACCCCGCCCTTCACTACCCAAAGGTGTCTCAGAGCGGCTTACAAACTCCTTTCCCTTCCCCTCCCCACAACAGACACCCTGTGAGGTGGGTGGGGCTGAGAGAACTCTGACACAAACTGCTCTTTTTCAAGGACAGCTGTGCCAGAGCTTGTGACTGAACCAAGGTCACATCAGCAGGTGCAAGTGGAGGAGTGGGGAATCAAACCCGGTTCTCCCAGGTAAGAGTCCGCGCACTTAACCACTACACCAAACTGCCTCTCACTGAGACCTCTGTCCTCCCCAGGATTCATCCCCACATCTCCAGGAGTTTCCCATCCTGGATCTGGTCACCCTACCCCCCATCCCCCTCCAGTGGCCTGGATGGAAGTCCCCAAAATTCCTGTTTTGTCCTGAAGTACCTAACTATATGAGAGTAGGAGAGCCAGTGAGTGGCAAGTGAAACACCTGTGTGAGAGAGGCAGAGTGACCTTAGAAAGCTGTTCCAAGTCATGTGTTGTTTCACTGGAGCACATGAAACACCCAAAAATCATCTATCTCCCTTCTTAAGACTTGGTCTTCATTTCAAAATCAACCCCCACTCCAAGATGGTGGGAAAATGTTACCACCAACCCCCACTTCAATATCATTTAAGTTCCCTACTGTACCCACTACTCATGCAAATGATACCTATGAGGGCATCCAG
>NW_015167981.1:0-861 GCF_001447785.1 Gekko japonicus
GTCACCTGGGTAGCAGACATGTGGGGGGTTTCACTAAGAGACAGGGGATCACAGGATCCCTAGAGTAAATGGCTGGGGGGAACCAATGCAGTGGGCAGACCTGATGTCTTCAGAGAGATGTTGGAGGATGCTGGTGGGAGAGACAAGCAGCTGCCTCAGGTGCTGGATGCTGTAGCAGGGGACTCAGAGCCTTTGCTGGGGACCTGGGCATGGGGCCTACAGCTAGCAAAGCCCATCTCCCCCGCCTTCTCTTCCATGTGAGTGGCGATCAAGTGGGAGTGGCTGGAGACTGGTGGTCCCTGGCCCAAAAGAGATCTGGCTGTCCTCAACTGGGGCCAGGGCTTTTTCGGCCCTGGCCCCCACCTGGTAGAACTCTCTGCTGGAGAACATCCATGCTCTGTGGGATCTACTACCTTTCCCCAGGGCTTGTAAGGCAGAGATGTCCCACGAGGTGTTTGGCTGAGGGCAGCGACAGGACAGCAAGTGGTCTGGCACTCTCAGGTCTCCTGCTCCCCCTCCCCTCACCCCTTCCTTGGAAGGCTTTGGGAAGCTGCAGCTTTCTGTCAAAATTCCTCGCCACCTTGGAATAGCCTGTTGTATTGATTGATTATGTACTGTATTATTACTGGTTTTAACTTAACCCAGATTGTTTACTGTCTCATTCTTTTGTAAGCTGCCCTGAGCCCTGCTTGCAGGGAAGAGCAGTCTAAAAGTCCAAATAAATAAAGAGGAATGTGTTCTCAAAGGGCATAGAGGGGTTGGCAGCAGTGTTCCCTCTAAGCTGAGTTAGTGTGAGCTAGCTCACAGTTTTTTTAGCCTCCAGCTCACACATTTTTGTCTTAGCTCAGGAAGGATGGCTCC
>NW_015167981.1:1144-1351 GCF_001447785.1 Gekko japonicus
CAAGGCCTCCACTGAAATATATTACTGCACACAAAAGTTACAATTCATGCTGAATACATTTAGAATAATGGTCTCTGGGCACAGATCACTTTGTGACTGGAGTGACAATGGAATGACAGCCATTTCAGTCCCAGAACACTTCTGCTCCACAGAGGATCTGTTGCCAGCTCTGCATATCTCCACACCAGAGCCCAGGCAAGTGGCCCC
>NW_015167982.1:0-304 GCF_001447785.1 Gekko japonicus
CTCATTTTGCTCGGCGTACTGTCTGAATTCAGCTGAACTTTCACTTCTCCTTGTTCGAGCTTGTGCAAAGCTTCCGCTGCTTAAAGAAAGCCTCCGATGGTTCCGTGGATCAGGGGTCATTTTGTAGAAAAAGAGGTGCAGGAGCTCATTAGCATAACTCATTAGCATAACTTATTTGCATATGCCACAACCCCTGCAGTCACCGGAAGTGTGTCAGAAGGCAACACCCACCGCTCAGGCTCCACTGGACTGTTTTGGATTGCTAGCTATTGGGGGGGGGGGGCGGTGCGGTTTTGTCCTCACA
>NW_015167982.1:357-1327 GCF_001447785.1 Gekko japonicus
GTGAGCTAGCTCAGTTTTTTAGCCTCCAGCTCACACATTTTTGTCTTAGCTCATGAAGGAGGGCTCCAGAGTAACCTAATTTATGCAGTAGCCAAGTCACTTGCTCACAACTTTGATGCCAGTCGCTCACAAAGTGGAATTTTTGCTTACAAGACTCCACGGCTTAGTACCTGAATAAAACGTGGTCTTAAAGGTGCCACTGGACTGTTTTGGATTGCTAGCTATGGGGGGGGTGCGCAGATCTGCTCTCACAGAGGAGGGAGAGCTTGTACCTGAAGGAGGGCCATGGGGGCTCTGCAACTTACCTGGCTGCTTCTTGCTCCTCGTGGCCCGACTGAGGGCTGCTGGGAGCAGGGGGTGGGGCTTGTTGCATGTGCCCACCCCCTGGGCTCCTTACTGCCGGAGCTCTGCTCCTGTGCGCTCCTGCAGGAAATGACCCCTGCCGTGGATGATGGAAGGCAGAGATGTCAGCTGCTAGAGTGGAGGATTGTGGGATGTGATGGATGGGTGGAGCTATAGGTGGGAATTCCCACAGTGTGCCCCTTTTTATGCCAGAATTTGTCCTGTTTCCTCACATTCCTCGGACTGGGTTCCAATGTGTGTGTTTGTGCCTCGGTAAAACAACACTTGGGTTTTATAGCTCCATTTGGGACCAGCCGTACCTTAGGGACCAGTGACGTTTCTCGGGTACAAGATTTCAAGAGTCAAAGCTCTCTTGGTCAGATATGTGGTGAAGGGAACTTTGACTCTTGAAAACGAATACTCCCCAAATCTTTTTGGTGTCTAAGGTTCGACTGGACTAGAATCTAGCTTTAAGGCAAACCAACACGGTTACCCTCCTGGAACAGACCTAGGTTTTATGGAACCCATGTTGAAGCTCTTCACATCCAGAGACCAGTAAGGTCTGCTGATAATGGTCACCGAATCATAAATAGGAGGCCGAGAAGATACAGCCACCTGTTAAGAACAT
>NW_015167983.1:0-1302 GCF_001447785.1 Gekko japonicus
TATTGTATCAAAATCATTTACTTTTCTAGATTCGTATTTTCGCACAAGGTGTTTTCTTTGTTTTGGACCTCCGGGTGGAGTCTGGAGACCTCTTGGAATTGCAGCTGGTCTCTAGGCTTTAGGGACCAGTCCCCCTGGAGAAAATGGCTGCTCTGAAGGGTGAGCTGTATAGTATTATACCCTGCAGAGGTATCCTCCCTTCCTAACCCCACCCTCTCCAGGCTCCACCTCTAAAGCTTCTTTCCTTCTTTCTTTCTTTATTAGTTACAATCATAGATCAGTCACGATTGACACTCATAGTTATCAGCATATTTGCAAACAATAAAATTCCCAGGCAGCCTGATTTCAATAGTAGAGACAATTAATAATAAGACTTGACCAGCTGCTTCCTTGTTGATCTTGCCGTGGGGCAAAATTTGGCCACCTTATAGGTGATTTTGTTAGAACAATATGAAAGGGGGGGGGGGGAGATATTAAATTCATCAGATCTGCCTGGAAATTTTAATAGAATTGGAGTTATTAAAAACAGTAATAACATGGGAATAGTATAAAAACCCCTAAGCCTCCAGGGATTTCCCAAACTGGAGATGGCCAGAGCCACACAAAATCAGGGTCGCCAGTTCCGGACTGTGAAACTCCTGGAGAGTTTGGGGGGGTGGAGTTTGGGGAGGGCAGGGTTTGGAGAGGAGAGAGGCCTCAGTGGGGTTAAAATGCCATAGAGCCCACCTTGAAAAGCAGCCATTTTCTCCAGGGGAAACTGATCTCTTTTACATACCTGAAGCCCAACTGTAATTCCATGAGATCTCCTGCCACCAGTGTTCCCTCTAAGCTGAGTTAGTGTGAGCTAGCTCAGTTTTTTAGCCTCCGGCTCCCACATTTTTGTCTTTGCTCAGGAAGGGAGGGCTCCAGAGCAAACTAATGTATGCAGCAGCCAAATCGCTCGCTCACAACTTTAATGCCAGTAGCTCACAAAGTAAACATTTTGCTCACAAGACTCCACAGCTTAGAGGGAGCATTGCGCTGCCACCACCTGGAGCCTATACGAAATCTGAGAAACACGGTTTCTCAGATTCGGTCTATTACACACACACAGACTCTACAGCCATTTTCTGTTATACCACCTGGAGCCTGGCAAACCCTACGAGAAACGGTGTCCTTCGCTGCAAAGCGCTCATCGGGGAAACCTGTCCCAGAGCCCCGCACCCTGAGGCAAGCAAGGGGCGACGAAGGCGGGGCAGCGGGACGCCCCCGAAAGCAATTAAATGGCAAAGAGGGGGGGGGGGAGAGATTATTTCCAATCCA
>NW_015167984.1:0-466 GCF_001447785.1 Gekko japonicus
ATCTCTCCTGCTTCTGTTAGGTCCCTATCGTTGGTTTGCCATGGATTAGGACCGAGATCATTCTGTCATTTCTGAGATTGTATCCCATTACTGCCTTTCTCACTCTCTTGTTGACTATAAAGGTCATATGTCATATAATATAATAATGTTAATATCTCTGTCTTAACTTCCTAGATGAAGGGAATGTAAAATCAGTTGTGTTTAAATTAACATTCTTCATAATAGCAAAGTCTTGATTGATTGATTGATAGTCCCCTTTCTCACTGAGACTCAAGGTAGATTACAACAGTGTAAGACAATGCAATCAATATGATGTCACTTCTAATAAGCTACATAATATGACTAGGATTACAGAAATTGAAAGAAAGCAAAAAAGTATTAGATATAGGGTCGCCAGCTCTGTGTGGGGAAATACCTGGAGACTTTTGGGATGGAGACTGGGGAGAGAGGGGAGGGATTTCAGCAG
>NW_015167984.1:487-1308 GCF_001447785.1 Gekko japonicus
CAATGCCATAGAGTCCACCCTCCAAAGCAACCATTTTCTCCAGGGGAACTGATCTCTATTGCATGGAAAGCAATTGTAATAGCGGGGGATCTCCAGGCACCACCTGGAGATTGGCAACTCCAATTAGACATGGTATGATAATGCAGGAAATGATATTATATTAGTAGAAGACAGTACTGTGGGAGCAGGGTAATACATGGAGGAAACGGATAATGCCTTACTTTGAAATTGCCCTTCATTACAACTGGGAATGTGGTATGTTCCTTTTTAACATTACAGTAATTTGACATGTTTCACATTAAACACATTAATAGAAATTAGATTCCTTGACTACGCTGTATGGTCCCCTGGGAAAGAAAATGTGAAGTGCTTTCCACATCTTGAACTTTGCTATTTATTCATATTAACTCCTCTTTCAATCAGTTTTTTCCGCTAAATTTTGGGTTCTCGAAGATCACAGATCCCTGAAAGTTGATCCCTTTGTCAATTCTGTAGAGGGATATTCAAAGCTCTTTATTCTCAAATGGATCAAATCAACCTATATAATTCCATAATAGGATATATTGTTTTCATTTTGTCTATTGAATAAGTATTTTGTGGCATAAACTTGTAAACATATCACATTGTACATTTCCCCCCAATTTCTCATGTGAGGCTATTTAGGAAGTAGATGGAAATACCTTGAACAAGGACTCACTATGATTATCAGTGGTTTCAGACAGCAGTTTTTTCAACAGTCACATTACATGTAAACACATAATAATCTAGTCATCTGTAGTATTTTGCTGTGTGGTAGTGAGAATTTGCCCCTCATTTTTACT
>NW_015167985.1:0-1293 GCF_001447785.1 Gekko japonicus
ATTGGCATCTCTTATGTTCTTATGTGCCTCCCAGGACTATATTGGGCCAGGAAAATGGTAGTGGGCGGGAAGCTAAATCTGTTTCTTCACATGTGCTGCAGTCACGATCCAAATTCACAACACTTATGTGGGAACTGAGGAGAACCCAGTTCAGATTTGACTGCTACAAAGGACATGGGGTGGGAACCAAGGACCCAGCTCTTGTACCCTTTAATGGTTCTCAACAATTAAAAAATACATTGGAGCTGTGGCAAAAATCCCCCAACTCTCCCAGTAAAGTAAAACGTTAGAAGAAATTACAGATACATGCAGTGTAGTTTTCATGTCTTCCAAGTGCAATCCTGAACAGAATTATACCCTTTGAAGCATATTGAATTCAATTGACTTAGAAAGGCACAACTGTGTTTATGACTGCGCTGTCCATTCCTTCCATTCTTGGGTTTTCATTTCTTGTTCAGTGAAGGTGGAATCCCTAGTGCAGATGTAACCCACTAAGGTTCTAATATCTGTAGGGAGAGTGGGCAGGTTCAGTCAGTTTTGACAGCAGAACTCCCACCTATGGTTATTAAGAATATGTAACTGCTGTTACTACACATGTACTTAAACACAGACATAAAAGAGGCAATACAACCAATGCACTTTAACATTTAAAATAAACTCTTTATATAAACAAAGCATGGAGGTTTTCATATAAATCCTCATTCACTTGGTTGGTTGCTATTACTTCATAGCAATGAATCTTCAGGACATTACTGAGTACAGATATCTTCAGCATCCACAAGGATGCACAGAACAGAAAAAATACTAAGCACATAAATAATACATATATTGAAGGTCCATATGTTGTAAGCTCACAGATACTGGAACAGCATATGAGGTTTCCAGGCTGTACTTGGGATGCTGCAGCTCTTCTCAGTTGACTCCAGGATTTACCTGCAATAATTCAAGGCAGGCCTTAACACAGCAAAGTCTATATAGGCCTCTCCCCAAGATGTTGCCTCTTTCTGGGCCAGGCTGAAGTGCTGGCTGCTGGGAATACCCAGCCTCCTTTAGGGAAGGCTACAAGCACTGAGCATGCTCATTAACTAAGTATAGAAGTGGGGAAAGGGAGTTGATTGCCACACCACCTATTGGCAAAAGCAAGCATGCCTGATCCCTGGTATGCTGTTAACAGCTACAAAACTGCATGGGTAACACAGACATAGATCTGCATGTGCTGTTGTTTTGTGTATGAACTTCCACGGATCTTTGTAGAGGCTACAATTGTTTGGGATATGGAGGATGTGTACTGAT
>NW_015167986.1:0-656 GCF_001447785.1 Gekko japonicus
ATTCCGGGAGATCTCCAGGCCCTACCTGGTGCTTGGCAGACTTCCTATAATTTGTATCCCAAACAGGCTGTCTGTTGTTTCCTAGTTCAATTCAAGGTGCTGATTATTACCAAAAAGGCCTTATCTTAAAATTGACAATGCTGGTTTGCAAAATTCCTAGAAATCTCAAGGGATAGATTTGAGGGGCTAGGAAATTCCTAGAGATTTGAGGGTTCGGGAAATTTCTAGACATTTGAGGAGTGGCAGGGTATGGGGACAGGACAGTTTTCTTCTGGGTATAATGCCATAAAATATGCCTTCCAAAGCAGCCATTTTCTCCAGGATAATTCTGGGAGATCCCCAGGCCGCATCTGGAGGTTGGGAACAACCTCACATATTTACAGGACCACCTATGTGGATCAAAGTTTATTACAGATCCCATCTTGCAGAGAGGTTAGAACAACACTTTGCTGCTCATTCCAAAGCTTTCTTACTAATGCGGGAAAATAGGACTTCAGATTAATCAAAAGGAAAAAGAAAAGAAAACACTCCAGAAGTGATGTTGAGAGCTGCTGAGAGTCAGTGAAATAAATAAAAAGGAAGTTAAAAGGAGAAATCAGCTGGATCGCAGATCCTCAGAGCTAGAGGATCCTGGAGGGGAAGATTAGATGGTTCAG
>NW_015167986.1:681-1304 GCF_001447785.1 Gekko japonicus
AAAGTTGTTTCTTCTCTTTCTTCACTTCTACAATTCCTCCCAATCTGGAATTTGCAACCCTAATCCCACTCCCAGAGCTTCTGAAATTCAGCAACAAGGTATACACTCCAGTGCACAGAAACTTCCCACACCAGTTTGGTGTAGTGGTTAGGAGTGCAGACTCTAATCTGGGAGAACTGGGTTTGATTCCCCACTCCTCCACTCGCAGCTGCTGGTGTGACCTTGGGTAAATCATAAATTCTTTTAGGGCTGTTCTCTCAAGGGCAGTTCTCAAGAGAGCTCTCTTAGCCCCACCTACCTCACAGGGTGTCTGTTGTGGGGAGGGGAAGGGGAAGGAGATTGTAAACTGCTCTGAGACTCCTTTGGGTAGTGAAGGGTGGGGTATAAATCCATTCTCCTCCTCCTCCTCCTCTTCTTCTCCTCCTTCTCCTCAAGAAATTGACATAGTTTCAAAGAGTAGCCATGTTGGTCAGCAGTAGAACAACTAGATTTGAGTCCAGTACTATATACCAAGGAACAAGGGGAGCTTTACCTCTCAGAAGGTTATACCCTGGAAATCTACAAATGTACATGTTTTGAATAGGCTTAGGGTTACCAACCTCTGGGTGGTGACTGGAGATCTC
>NW_015167987.1:0-327 GCF_001447785.1 Gekko japonicus
AGCTTGTCAATTCCATAGTTTCTAAGTAATCTGTGATTGACAGGGCTTTTTTGTAGAAAAAGTCCAGCAAGAACTCATTGGCATAATAGGCCACACCCAGCAGCAAAAACTCATTAGCATATTAGACCACACCCCCTGACTGCACCACTCATTAGCATATTAGGCCACACCCCCGTGTTACCAGACATGTGGTCATCCAGCCACACCCACCTTTTGCTTCTTATTCTATTTACCTTGTTTGTTGTCAAAACCCAGGGCCTTTTTTTGTAGCAGGAACTCCTTTGCATGTTAGGCCACACACCCCTAATGTACCCAATCCTAATGAGT
>NW_015167987.1:446-1278 GCF_001447785.1 Gekko japonicus
GTTTCAGAATACCCCTGCGCTAACTTAATAAGTACAACAATAGAGCGCTCAGACCTTAAAAAGAACTAACTACTTAAAAATGCATCCATTCACTATAACCGAGATGTGTTGGCAGAATGTCAGTTTCTGTAAAGTATACTATCAGAGCCTACCACTTTCTTACAAACCTAGATTGTGACCCTGCCTGCCTTTGTGTGTGTGTGGCATATGTGTCTGCAATTTTGTCCATCGCATAATGATCCCAGCATTTGTTTCGCCCCTGATTCAAGGATGGAGGTCCCGTAGATTTCCAAGAGGCCGCAACGACTAGCCGCGCTGTGGCGATCAAGGTGGCCGCTAATTCAGAGATATGGACTTCTCTATCATCTGTGGTATGTGTTGAATTCAGAAGTATTATGGCTGGATCCAGTGGGATATTCTCTGACGTTATTTTGTTTATTTCTTCCAGTACTTGAATCCAGAAGCCTTGTATAGTTGCGCAGGACCACCAACAGTGATAGAAGTCGCTTGAGTGGACAAGCTAGAATTAACTAGATGTAAATTTACAAGGGTTAGAAAGCAAATCAAGTATTTAAATAGATTAACGCCAAGCAATGAATTACTTAACTTTAAGAATGTATCACTAGATTCACTTTAAAGGTAGTAAAATGCAGGTTTTACCTTAAGCCTATCTACGCAATATCAAGAACTACCACTAGATGGCAATGAAGATTGGTACCGTAGATAACTAAAAACAGCAACCTTTTTTAGACAAATGATCTCCTCCTCCATCCCCCGCTCTGCGCTCTCCCCCCCCAAAAAAACTGAAACACTATGTAGTATTTTGCAGGCA
>NW_015167988.1:0-1297 GCF_001447785.1 Gekko japonicus
TACCATCTGGCTAGGTGTGAAGTCTAAGCCTCAGGACATCCCTTTCTTGTGCAGATGACTTTTGGCTTCACCAGGCAAACAAGGCACCATCAACAGGAAACTGCCATTCAGATGCAGATGAGGTCCGTGTCCTGCATGACATCTCGTCTCTTTAGCAATGGGGGAATTTCTCCTTCTTGGTTGTTTTCTCTGCTCACAATGGCTAACATGTGCTTCTTCTTCCCATGGTCCTTTGAGCTGAATGTGTGCAAGCTACATTAACATAAAATGCAGGCAAGTGTTCCCTATGTCAAGGCTCTCACAGTAGGTGATGCAAACAGCTTCCTTTGGCCCATGGTATACAGATATGTGTGCACAGTCCATGTGTTGCATGTGTAGCAGATATAAAACCATAAATTAGTCCATTTCTCAACAACCAGGTTAATCTCTGAACACACCAGCTATATACCAATGACAGTAATAGGCAGAGGTTAAGTGTTAACATAACATGTCCTTTAGGTTTCTCAAAATGAACTCATGACAATGATGAGGAGGCAAGTAAATACATACATACAGAACAAGGTGTGAATCTAGTGGCACCTTTAGGACCAACAAAGCTTATACCTATGCATAACCTTCAGTTTGTCCTGCATAGTCCTGTAACTTGATGCCTGTCTGATTTCTGACATGCTGCCTTGTTTCCCATCAGATACCATTGTGGCATTGCCTGTTAGCATAGGTAAATCAGAACATTACAGATTTTTTTTGGCATTGGAGAGATGAAAAACAACATCCCTGTAAGGTAGACAGCACCCATAAACAAGGTCCATTTTCATAAGCCCCCATTTTAGAATTCTTGCAAATCACAGACAGACCAAGACAAAACTAGGAAAACAATAACTTTCATTCCACTTCACTGAAACGTCCACCCAGCAATCAAGCAAGGAAGACCTGTACATGCATACTGGAGTCATCTGTGCATCATCTTTGACAGTGAACTCACTCCCACCCCCTTATATGCATGACTTACCATGAACATTCTGTCTGATGTCCTCCAAGTTCACTGTTGGAGTCTCCAGGCAGAAGAGGTCCTGGGAAAGTACTTCTGCTGGCTCCTCGTCTTGGAAGGTGATGGCACATGCTATCCTCCTTGACCTCAACGTACCATCCCCTTTAAGAATTTGATGCAGCTCCCTATTATAGGGAAATGTGGTTTTTCGATTCCCAGCCCTGGAATTGTGATCTATAACCCGCCTATATTGCAGCCACAATATTTTCGTTTTAGGGCAGCATTCTTCTGGTGTCCTGTAGTGCCCAC
>NW_015167989.1:0-1281 GCF_001447785.1 Gekko japonicus
GCTATTTGGGGCTCTGCCCCCTTTCTTAACAGGACAGCCCCACAAGATTTTCCCTAAAAAAGCCTTTTAAAAGACGTTTTTTTAAAAAATTAAAAGGCGCAGGCTCCTACAGTGAGCCGTGTGCCTATAACAGAGCCAAGAAGCTCCACCGAAAGGATAGGCCAGGGCCACTCTCTCCTCTCCCTGGCTTTTCATTTTCCACACCCAACTTCTTTTTTTCTTCTTTGAAGCCGGGCAGTGTGGCTTGGCTGTGACTCACAGCCTGTGAGTTGATCCGAGCTCTCTCTCTCTCTCTCTTTACAAAAGCAGAACAGCCCAGTCTCTCCTATTTCCTGCTTTTTAGAGAAGAGAAAGAAAGCCTAGCCTCCCTTCCCTCAATTGGCTGAGGGCTCCCCCCATCCTCCTCCCTTGGGGAGGGAGGGGGAAAGAAAGAGCCAGAGAGAGAGGGGGGGAAAAATGGAGTCCTGTGGCAGCAGGCAAGCAACATTTTATTCCAGGCAGGCCCATCGCTATGGTGGGGCATTTTGGGGCTCCAACCCTGCAAATGTGAGGCACACCCCACAACAGCTGCTGCCTCTCTCTCCTCTCCTCTCCCCCTCCTGCCCCCTCCCCTCCTGTGACATTAAAAGGGTCCTCCAGCTGATCAATGGCCCCTTTAAATCTTGCAGGAGGTGAGGGAGAGGGGCGGCTGCTGGCTGTACACCTTCCCTGAACTCCAAGTGGCAAAATCACCACTTGGAGTTTAGGGAAGGCATGTGGCTGCCCCTCTCTCTCCCCCCTTTCTTCCTCCTCCCCTGCTGCCAATCCAGCCCCAAATTTCTGGCTACAAGGCTGATTCCAGGTATACGTTTTTGTGTGCATTGGGGGGGGGGGGAGAGACAGAGAGACAGAGAGAGAGACAGAGAGAGAGACCCATATTTAAGACCAACAATGTTTTATTCAGGGTGAAGAAAGGGCTGTAAACTCTAGCTGTCTGTCAGTGGGTTATAATGCCATTGGGTCTACCCATCAAAGCAGCCATTTACTCCAGGGGAACATCTTTAGTCTGGAGATCATTTGTAATTCTGGAGATTTCTGAGCTCCACCTGGAGGCTGGCCACCCTATCAGTCCCTGTTATTTCAACACAGGGCACAGCCAGCTCAAGAGGCAGGGCTGTGAGTTGGGATGACCCCAGCTATGGGCGTATTGGGGAAGTAGGTCTATAGGACAAAGGCAGGGCACAGTTTGGTCCCTTTGTTTTCCTTGCTGATACCTTTCCTTCTCTTCCATACAATGAATGG
>NW_015167990.1:0-852 GCF_001447785.1 Gekko japonicus
TAGAATGGGTGTTTTGGGGTGCTGATGCCCTTAGACCGGTGTGGCAGAATGCAGATATTAATAGATGTCAGCACAATTGTTTCTGCTTTTAGAAATAAGGATTTCTCCCACCCCTTCCGCCTCTCTCACCACACATAGAAGCCATTGCCCAAGGATGGAGGCCAGATTCAGATGCCACACTAGGCCAGAATTAAATTCCGATTTGCCGTGATGGGTACAAATGTAGCTTATGAATCATGCCCATGTGATCTCTTTGAGAGCCCTCTTGGCATAGTGGTTAAGAGCGGCGGACTCTAATGTGGACAACCGGGTTTAATTCTCCACTTTTCCACATGAAGCCCGCTGGGTGACCCTGGACCAGTCACAGTTTTCTCAGAGCTCTCTCAGCCTCACCTATCTCACAAGGTGCCACTTGTGGGGAGAGGAAGGGAAGGGGATTGTTAGCCGCTTTGAGACTCCTTAGGGTAGTGAAAAGTGGGGAATAAAAACCAGGGTTGATGTCTTTTCTTCTGAGTACCTCTGAACATGCGCAGAGTGACTTTCCTTTGTTGAGAGTATGTTTGCCTACCTGTCCGGAAAATCTGAAGTGCAGCGTGGAACCTGGGGTCTTGTATCTCCCCCTCAGACTGCCTGCCAAGGCTAGTATGTATCTCATGGACGTTGCATAAGTTGAGCATTGTAGTCGGATGAGATGATGGGCTGTCACTCAGCTGAGGGGAGAAAGCAGAGCACAACCATTCCTTCCGTGTGATGTCTTTGTGTATGGTGATGCCCCATGATAGCACTTAGATTTACTGGTACATTATATTAAAAAGCAAGAGCAGACCCCCCCCCCGCCCCCCCCCCCTTTTT
>NW_015167990.1:940-1259 GCF_001447785.1 Gekko japonicus
TGCACCTGCTGATGTGACCTTGGGCAAGCCGTAGTCCTGATAAGAGTTGTTCTTGAAAAAGGGCAGTTTGTGTCAGAGTTCTCTCAGCCCCACCTACCTCACAGGGTGTCTGTTGTGGGGAGGGGAAGGGAAAGGAGTTTGTAAGACGCTCTGAGACACCTTTGGGTAGCGAAGGACGGGGTATAAATCCAATCTCCTCCTCCTCCTCCTCCTTGCACCTGGCTGGATGACCTCCTCCTCCTCCTCCTCCTTGCACCTGGTTGGATGACCTTGCACCTGGCTGGATGACCTTGCACTTCTTCTTCTTCTTCTTCTTCTT
>NW_015167991.1:0-1245 GCF_001447785.1 Gekko japonicus
ACTGAACAACAACAACATGTTCAGAGGCAGGCTGTGTCTTTCCAAACCACCTGCTAGAGCAGCCCTGTCACGTGTAACATCCAAAAATAATGAAGGAGAAATTCCTCTTTTGAAAGAAAAAATTTGAAAATTCTCTGGGTTGGATCTGGCCAACTGTCAGTAGAGACACACTGATTTCCCCTGAGTTTATTTCTCTTTGTTTGGCCCATTTTGGGGATCCACATGGTCAAACAACTGTGAAATTTTTGTTGAGGTAGAGGTCTACAGTGAAGACCTCCACCTCAACAAATATTTCACAGTCATCACGTGAACATCAGGCATGTGGAAAGTAAAAGGATGATAGCTGCCTTAATACCACTCACATTAATTTTGCTGGTCAGCCAGTAGGTGTTCATGGTGAAGACAGTCCCAACCAGGAGTCATTTCCTGCAGGAGCGCACAGGAGCGGAGCTCCAGCAGTAAAGAGCCCAGGGGGCAGGCACATGCAACAAGCCCCACCCCCTGCTCCCAGCAGCCCTCAGTCAGAGCAAGAAGCAGCCAGGTAAGTTGCAGAGGCCCTCCCCCCAGTCCAAAACAGTCCAGTAGCACCTTTAAGACCAAGTTTTATTCAGGTACAAGCTCTTCCTCCTCTGCGAGGACAGATCTGCACACACACCCCCCATAGCTAGCAATCCAAAACAGTCCAGTGGAGCCTGAGCAGTGTGTGTTGCCTTCTGACACACTTCTGCTGATGTCAGGGGGTGTGGCATATGCAAATAAGTTATGCTAATGAGCTCCTGCTCCTCTTTTTTAATGAAATGACCCCTGGTCCCAACCATTAGATGGGAAGAAAATAACCCAGTCTGGTGTAAGAGCCAGTTTGGTGTAGTGGTTAGGAGCAGTGTTCCCTCTAAGCTGAGTTAGTGTGAGCTAGCTCCCATTTTTTTAGCCTCCAGCTCACACATTTTTGTCTTAGCACAGGAAGGATGGCTCCAGAGCAAACTAATTTCATCACGAACTGAGCCCAGATCTTGTCATACCAGGATGACAGTGTTGGAGATGTTGGAGATTTCCAGTTTGCCGCAATCGTGAGCCTGGCAGCCGCAAGAAAAATGGAAGTAAGGGTCTTTTTGGAGTCATCCCACAATGAAGAGTCCCAGAGATTAAGCAGTGAGAGTTCTGGTGTGACAGGAAGTGTTTGCCGAGCACAAAACAGTTCCAGCAAACATATGATAAGTTTGTACGTACCTGGTTTCCTGTACTTGA
>NW_015167992.1:0-534 GCF_001447785.1 Gekko japonicus
TTTTTCTACAAAAAGAGCCCTGAGTCTGCTGCACGGCTAAAACTATCTTCCCAGAACCGTTTATATAACCGCCTTGCCTTTCTAAGCCTTGGTGCAGGCTGCCTGTAAGCTGGGACTTCTGGGGAGGGAACGATGCTATGTGTAGCTTGTCGCACATCATAAATATTGCCTGTGTGTGGGTGTGAGCGTACAGGCCTGCAAGTGTGAGACAGAGCAGAGGGAGAGCCCTTTTACACAGAGAAAGACAGGGTGGAAAAGGATCTGCTTTCCAGGCAGATAATGGAATTCCAGACACAAAGGGTGTGGAATGTTGTCTCCGAAGCTTTATCACAGCGGGCCAAAGAGCAATCACCACCACATTGTTTTAAAAAAGGAATGTCGCAGCCAGGCAGAATCATTTCCCCATTACCTACAAGCAGTGAAATGCTCACAGCCAACCAATAACGAAAAAAAATAATAACGATTATTATATGTAATACAAGAAGAGCTGTGAGGAATTGTAGTGGGAGAAGGGGGAGGGGGAGAGAAACGACA
>NW_015167992.1:545-1259 GCF_001447785.1 Gekko japonicus
CTTCCATCCCAAATCTAATTTCACCCCTTCCAGGATATTCTCAGGGGCCCAAACAGGCCAATTTCCTTAGCTCTCTCCTGCTTTTTTAAAAATACCAAAAATGTTAACAAGTCAAGGAAACAACAACAACAAAAAATACTAGAGAGTGAAAAAGCACAAAGGTCGCCGAGCTTCGGGGCAGAAGCACTCTGGCGCACGGCCTGAGGAAGTTCAATCCCCAGCACCTTTGGGGCAACAACAGAAAAGGCCCTGCCCTTTGTTTATTTTTATTTACTTACTTTATTCATATCCTGCCTTTCACCCTAATGGGAACCCAGTGTGGCTTACAGCATTCGCCTCTTCTCCATTTTATCCTCACAACAACCCTGTGAGGTAAGTTAGGCTGAGAATGTGTGACTGGCCCAAGGTCACCCAGCAAGCTTCCATGGCGGAGTGGAGATTTGAACCCGGGTCTCTCAAATACTAGTCCAACACCTTAACCACTACCGACGCTGGTTATTCTACCCTACCTTTCTCCCCAGTGGGGACCTAGTGGCTCATATCATTCTTCTGTCCTCCATTTTATCAACCCTGTGGAAATAGTTAGGCTGAGGGTGTTGTGACTGGCCCAAGGTCACCCCATAGCCAGCGTGGTGTAGTGGTTAAGAGCGATGGACTCTAATGTTGAGAACCAGGTTTGATTCTGCATCCCTCCACATGAAGCCAGCTGGGTGA
>NW_015167993.1:0-577 GCF_001447785.1 Gekko japonicus
TGAAGTGGTGCAGTCCTGAGATGGTAGAACGGACTGTATCACTGCAAGACGGCTGGTGAAGAAATCACAATTCTGAATGAGAATATCTACAGTAAATACTTGTACAAGTTACCTGCAAGTCTTGGAGTGTGTTTAAAACGGGAGGGGGGGGAATTAGGGATTTTAAGCAGCCCCTCTTCCCCACTTTCAATGGCTTTCGACAGCAAGTTGAGGAGAGTTGTTTTATGCTGCTCACTCCACTCTGAAGATTATTATCCAGACCCTGGATTTCTCTTACACGCTCTTGAAAAAGTGGTACACAGTAAACAAGAACCAAGCCTAATGCTAAGGAGTTGGCTGATGGCCATCAGGCAGAAGGGTCTCATTGAACATATGCCTGAGTTTGGTGAATCATTCATACATGTGTGCATATATATACTAGGAAAAAGTCCCATTTATTTATCAATATTTATCAAATTTATACCCCACCCTCCCCGCAAGCGGGCTCAGGGCATTGTGGAAATAGATACAACGGCCTCTAGAAGGAGGCTCTGGGTGGGTGCCCCGGCCTTGGACACTCAGTGTCAATTTGCTGTGG
>NW_015167993.1:753-1258 GCF_001447785.1 Gekko japonicus
CGGGGTGAATTCATGGCTGCTTGTGGAATTTCTGAGTATCTTCTGCAAAGCTTTTTCTGGATCATCCAAAGAGGGCGGGGGAGGCGGCTCCTTTCAGAAGGTCCTCAGTCATTTTCAGTTGCAGAGTGTTGGATCCCCAGGCATCGAGAATAAATCCACGTTTCAAAGAAAGCAAAGTTTATTTCAAAGCATTGGAAAGATACTCAAACACGTTCTTTGTTAGAACTGGGGACCAGCAGTTAGGGCAGACATGATAAAGGGATTCAAGTTAGATACAGAACCAATGGATAACGTTCCCGCCGGCGGGCAGGAGAAAACGGTTGCTTGCTCAGATCTTGGGAACCAGGCAAACAGTAGACACAACACAGGTGCAGTTCTCAGGCTTGAGCAATAACAAGCTAGCAGCGAAGCATACTCTCCCCCTCACATCCTCCAGTTGTTTTACTTTGGCATTACAGCAGGCAAACACATAAGTTAGCTGGCAGGGAAAGGGATCACATATGTA
>NW_015167994.1:0-1156 GCF_001447785.1 Gekko japonicus
GGTGACCATATAATTCCCATACACACCAGGTCAGTGTGGTCACTTTGATGTACAGCGGGTACAGGCTAAGGCCAGGATGCAGCCTGCAAGGTGGTAAAGTGAAGGTGGTAAAGCCAGGGCACAGGGACACTCCTCAGTGCATGATGTGGCTCCTTAGTCAAATGCCTGGTGGAAGAGCTCCATCTTGCAGGCCCTGCGGAACTGTACAAGGTCCCGCAGGGTCCTGATCTCTTCCAGGAGCTCATTCCACCAGGATGGAGCCACCACCGAGAAGGCCCTGGCCTTGGTTGTTGCCAGCCTAGCATCCTTGGGACCTGGAAGGGCCAAACGATCTTGTACCCCTGAATGCTCTCTGGGGAACTTGTGGGGAAAGGCGGTCCCTCAGGTATGCTGGTCCCTGACCATAAAGGGCTATAAAGGTTAAAACCAGCACTTTGAAATGAATCCGGTATGCTATTGTCAATCAGTGCAGTGCCTTCAGTACAGGCTGGATGTGCTCCCGCATGGGGATACTCATCAGCAGCCTTGCTGCCACATTCTGCACTAGTTGCAGCTTCCAGATTTGAGACAAGGGCAGCCCCATGTAGAGAGCATTAAAGTAGTCCAACCTTGAGGTGATTATCACATGGATCACTGTTGCCAAGTTGTTGCATTCAAGGAAGGGAACCAACTGTCTAATCAGCATGAAGATGATAAAAGGCTGACCTGGAAGTGGCTGCCACTTGGGCCTCCATCGTTAAGGAGGCATCCAGTAGCACTCCCTAACCTCCGGCACTGGCACCAGCTGTGCCCCATCGAAGGTCAGGAGTGGGATCCCTGCCCCCAGACCACCCCGACTCAGGCACAGGACCTCTGTCTTCATTGGATTCAATTTCAATTGGCTCAGACTAAGCCAACCAGCCACAGCTTGTAATGCCCAGTCCAGATCTTCCAGTGTAGAGTCAGACCGGCCACCCAACAACAGATGATAGAGCTGGGTGTCATCCACATACTGGTGACACCCAAGCCCATGCCTTTGGGCAATCTGGGCAAGGGGGCACATGTAGATGTAGTACCGCCCCTTTGGGCACCTCACAGATCAGTGGATGCCTTCAGGACAGCTTTTCCCCTAGTGTCACCCTTTGTCTCCGACCCTGAAGAAAGGATGCGAGCCATT
>NW_015167995.1:0-540 GCF_001447785.1 Gekko japonicus
CCACCTCTGAACATCTCTTGCTTTGAGAACCCTACGGGATCAACCATAAATCAGCTGTGATTTGATGGCTCTTTCTACCCACCGGTCTATCAGTCCTGACCAGGATAGCCGGAGCCAGCCCGGTCTGATCAGATCTCAGAAGCTAAGCAGGGTCGGCCCCAGTTAGTCCTTGGATGGGAGACCACCGAGGAAGCCCAGGGTCGCTACGCAGAGGCAGGAAAGGGCAAACCCACCTCTGAATGGCTCTTGCCTTGAAAACCCCGCAGGGTCACCAGACGTTGGCTGTGACTTGGTGGCAGTTTCCACCCATCCACCTTAGGGAAGGAGGGAGCCTTTAGTGGTACTTCCCTATCCAGTTGTAAACAACCTAGCTGTGCTGAAATGGCTCACAGCTGTTTGCAGACATTTGTTGTTGTTCAGTCGCACAGTCGAGTCCGACTCTTTGTGACTCCATGGACCAGATCCCGCCAGGCCCTCCTGTCTTCCGCCGTCCTCTGAAGTTGGCTCAACTTCATGTTCGTTGCATCTATGACACTGTCT
>NW_015167995.1:693-828 GCF_001447785.1 Gekko japonicus
GGAGGAGGAGGGTAGTGACCTGTTCCTGTTGGCGGCAGGGGAGAGGACTCGCAATTAAGGGCGGGAAGGTAGCAGCCGGATTTTAAGAAAAACCTTTCTACAGTATGAATTGTGCAAGAGTGGAATCAGCTGCCT
>NW_015167996.1:0-565 GCF_001447785.1 Gekko japonicus
ATACAAAGCATCACTGCCCCAGACATAGATATTAATATTTATCCTTGTAATTTCAAAGTGTCTAACAGCTATAAGAGAAGGTATCAGTCTGGAAGTGAAAAATGGAAGAAAAAAGTTCTCGGAGGAAGGTTTAAAAAAACTGAAAGGTTCTTTGCTAAAATTTGTGGCAGTAAACAATGAAAGTAGCTCAATCTTCTTTCCAGACAGTTCTACAATTTCATTTCTAAAGAAAGTAACATTAATGAACAACAAAAAGAGAAGGACCCTGTAAAAAAAAATCTATTAGAGCAGATTCTAAAGAATCAGCTTCAGATTCTGAAGAAAGTAACCTTGAACAACAATAAGGAAACACTCCTGAAGACACCAGTTTTAATAGCGCAGATTATGAAAAATCCACGTTAGATTCCAATTCCAAGATAAAATACTGTAGTGATCCAGCTGAATGGGTTGTAACACCTGATCTAAAAAAAATTACAAAAAAATATTCCTTCGCAAAATTTATAATCCAATTTTTTACTAAAGAAGAAGAAGAGAGTGGATTTATACCCCGCCCTTCACTACCGAA
>NW_015167996.1:947-1237 GCF_001447785.1 Gekko japonicus
CTTTTTCTTTTTTTTGTAGCCCCCCAAAGGGGATTTTTTTATTCGCATTTTCTAAATACTACAAACACTACAACTAAAAATTGGAAGGGGAAAGGAAAACTATACCCTATCACTATGACTATGGGAAATGGGTAAAGGGTAAACTTATACATAAACACTACTCGATGGGGGAAGGAAACTACCATTCTAAACTATATCATCTATTGGTTTGGGGAAAGGAAAGCTAATACATATCACGATCTTATTACTTAAAAATAAGGTTTGTTAACCTGATATTACAAGTTTGGTAA
>NW_015167997.1:0-504 GCF_001447785.1 Gekko japonicus
AAAACTCCCAGATGGAGCCCCTTTGCATTTAGCCAAGTCTCTTGCACCAGCCACCCTTTAAATGCCAAGCCCAGGCCTTCCTGTGGGAGAGGAGGGGAGTGAGTGTGGGGTGGTAATTCCTCAAGAACAGAGGTGGCCAAACTGTGGCTCCGGAGCCGCTTGTGGCTCTCTTTCACACATATCGTGCGGCTCCTGGCAGGCTCCCCATCTATTTCCTTCCTTCCTTCCTATGTTCCCTCTAAGCTGTGTAGTCTTGTGAGCCAAAATTGTACTTTGTGAGCTACTGGCATTGAAGTTGTGAGCGAGCGATTTGGCTACTGCATAAAGTAGTTTGCTCTGGAGCCAACCTTCCTGAGCTAAGACAAAAATGTGTGAGCCGGAGGCTAAGAAACTGAGCTAGCTCACACTGACTCAGCTTAGAGGGAACAATCCTTCCTTCCTTCCTTCCTTCCTTCCTTCCTTCCTTCCTTCCTTCCTTCCTTCCTTCCTTCCTTCCTTCCTTCC
>NW_015167997.1:556-1229 GCF_001447785.1 Gekko japonicus
TTCCTTCCTTCCTTCTGCTCCCTCCCCCATCTATTTGTGTTTCTTTGTTTCTCTCTCTCTTTCCACCTCTCTCTCTCTCTCTCTTAGACAAATAAATATCACTAGCAAGCAAGTAAATATCACTGGACAAATAAATATCATTATCAACATCTGCTTTTACCCCTTTTGCTTTTATTTTTGGAAGTCTCATTTACAAAGGTGATAAAAAGCAAATTTGCCGGTTTCCCAATAAAAACACATTTGTCATATTCGTTCACGTCTGCGGCTCTCAAACATCTGATGCTCGTTCTATGTGGCTCTTCTGTTAAGCGAGTTTGGCCACCCCTGCTCTAGAAGAAGAGATCTGTGCCCAGGGCATTTCAGAGCCCGAACGTGCCACTCGTGCCACTCTTCCTCCCCCCCCCGCCATCCTCGGCCAGGTCGTGCTCCCTCTGGCCTCCGGAGCTCAGCAACTGTCTAACCGCGTACACGTGCCGCTCCTCTCCTCTCCTCTCCTCTCCTTGTGGCTCTGCCGGGCAGGCCGGCTCCTCTGAGCAAAAACCTTTCACGTCTCATCGCCAAGACTGTCTTGCGCAATCATTCCAATCCCTGGGCTCCGGGTGGAAGGCAGGAGCTGAAGGGGACAGGCGGCGGGAAGGATGGAGATGATTGCATTAATAAGGAAGAGCCGCCG
>NW_015167998.1:0-1225 GCF_001447785.1 Gekko japonicus
GTTAAGAAACTGGTATGAGACTTTCTATGCTGGTAAGTTCTTAAACTACCTAGGAAAAGTGTTGGATATCTTCTCTGGACTTGACTGTTTCCCTTCATGGATTGTGTGTCTTTTTCATTCCCATATGTAATATTTGTTACTGATATTGCTAATTATATGCTTCTTTTCACTTTATTGAAGTCTCTTTTTGTACATTTATACTTACAGGTATTTCAGCTCACAGTTGTTTTGTTCTGCTGTTCCTTGCTATATTAGACTGTGTGCTGTATTTGTGGCTTGTTTTAAACTTACGCAAGTGCCACCAATTCAGCCCTCTGTGTTCCCTTCCATCTCTGGCTAAGAAGGGGGAAGATATATTGTCTTCCTCATGTACAACTGCCAAACTAGAATGAGGATTTGGGTAACTGCACTCACTACAGATGCTGAGTCTCAGCATGACCCAGTCTTTTGCAGATGGTTTCAGAGGGTGGCCGTGGTGGTCTGCAATAGGATGGTTAGATTCAAGTCCAGAAGCACCTTAGAGACCCAACAAGAGCTTCAGGGTATGAAGCTTTCAAGCATCACAAAGCTTTCTCCGTCAGACTAAGGTCTCTAAAGTGCTACTGAACAGGTCTCTAACTATATTTGCAGCTGTTAATTAATTCAGTGGTACCTTTGTATGGTCTTTGTACTCCTCTGCTGAATCTGCTTAACCTGTCTCACTTGTGAATTTTTTACATTATTAGGTTTGCTTCTCATCCTGCCCTCCCTACTGGCCAGCAGTGGGGAGTGATTCTTAACACTGTGAATGGACCGATTCCTATTTCATTGGTTATTGTTTGATACTGACCTCTCCTTGTAACTTCTCCTAATTCTCCCCATTCTATTGCTTGAACGTTAAGTGTAAATTTCACTGCTTTGGAGGGACACTCCTATGCATCTTATAAAGCGAGCCAGAGGCTAAAAAACTGTGAGCTAGCTCACACTAACTCAGCTTAGAGGGAACACTGGTGGGGAGTGATTCTTAACATTGTGAATGGACTGATTCCTATTTCATTGGTTATTGTTTGATACTGACCTCTCCTTGTAACTTCTCCTAATTCTCCCCATTCTATTGCTTGAACGTTAAGTGTAAATTTCACTGCTTTGGAGGGACACTCCTATGCATCTTATAAAGCGAGCTCTAGCCTCTGACTCATGTAAGTTTATAGTGGAAATCATTTTGTTAGCTCCAGGCGGGCAGCCG
>NW_015167999.1:0-911 GCF_001447785.1 Gekko japonicus
AGCTCTAAACCACATTCAAATATCTCGGGACTGCAGATTCACCCCTGAGCAGTCATAAATCTATGCAGAAGGTACCGTAAAACCTGATGATCAAAGAAAGCGAAAGCAGCATGGAATATGGAGGTGACCATAAAATCCGATGAGCAAAGAAAGCAAAAGTCGGTGCGGAGTGTGGAGGCTTCCATAAAATCCGACGATCAAGGGAAGTGAAGGCAGCATGCCCTGCAGAGGGGAATTTCTGTCCCAACGTGGGTTTTGTAAAACAGCAGAGGGGAAAGCCAATGCAGAATCAGCCCACGTGGTTTTGAATGAGAAACTCCAGAGGATTTGGAGAAGGTCTACTGAAAGTTGGGAATTTCCTCCTCCATCAGAGTTTGGGGAAGGTCAGGTAGCTGTCAGTCTGTGTTTTGAAGAAGATCTTTGAAGTTAGGGATGCCAGCCTCCAGGTGGGACCTGGGGATCCCCTGGAATGACAGCTCGTCTCTAGACTACAGAGATCAGTTCCCCTGGAGAAAAGGGATGCTTTGGAAGGATGGACTCTAGCATTGTACCCCACTGAGGTCCCTGTCCTCCCCAGGTTCCAAGCCTACCCACAACCCCCTCCCTCGTGGCCATGGAGGACCTGCCAACTCCCATGTGTGAAGTGCTGTCAACTTGTAGCCACTCTATGGCAACTTCATAAGGTTTTCAAGGCAAGGGACGAATAGCCAGGGCTCTTTTTGTAGAAAAAGCCCAGCAGGGCTCATTAGCATAATAGGCCACACCCAACAGCAGAACCTCATTAGCATATTAGGCCACACCCCTGACAGCACAGCTCATTAGCACATTAGGCCGCATCCCCATGTTACCAGAAGTGTGGTCATCCAGCCACACCCACCTTTTGCTTGTTATTCTGTTTACCTTGTTTGTTG
>NW_015167999.1:981-1220 GCF_001447785.1 Gekko japonicus
AATGAGTTTCTGCTGTTGGGTGTGGCCTATTATGCTAATGAGTTCCTGCTGGGCGTGGCCAACTCGGGAGCCAGCCGGAACTCCGTTCCTGTGCGTTCCTGCCCAAAGATAGCCCTGGAGGTGGCTTCCCAGTGCCTGTTGGAAAAGGCAATGTCTGGCGTACAAAGAAGAAGAGAAGAAGACCCTGAAGGGGACAGCAAGAAGACAAAGCAGATAGGACAGTGAGGAAAGCACCTTCT
>NW_015168000.1:0-1212 GCF_001447785.1 Gekko japonicus
GCTGAGCAGGGTTTTTGATTGGCTGTGCCGATTTTTGATGACTTGCTTCTTGCTTTGGCAGTTGCTGCTGCCACAAGTTTGTGTCAAAAGGCACCTGGCTAAACAGCTCCTTCTAGAAATGTTGAAGAGTTCCTATTGGAGTTATGCATGGCCTCACTCCCTAATATTTTATAGAAGAGGAGGAGGAGGAGTTTGGATTTATACCCCACCCTTCACTACCCGAATGTGTCGGGAGTCTCAGAGCGGCTTACAAACTCCTTTCCCTTCCCCTCCCCACAACAGACACCCTGTCAGGTAGGTGGGGCTGAGAGAGCTCTGACTGAAACAGCTCTTTTTCAAGAACAGCTATGCCAGAACAGCTTGCCCAAGGTCATCCAGCAGGTGCAAGTGGAGGAGTGGGGAATCAAACCCGGTTCTCCCAGATTCTCCCACTACACCAAACTGTGTGCTCCCCTGAACTCGAAGGGCCTATCATCCCTGCCCTATCCTTCAAAGCCATCTGTGTTAGTAGCCACCACGATATCTAGTTGCGGTGAGTTCCACAAATGAATGGTCCTCTCTTTGTAGAATTGATCTCCTCATCCTATCCTGTTCTAATATTTTTCTGGAGGGGGAACAGAATAGGGAAAAAAAAGGTTAGACAAAAATGGACGAAGACATACTTAGCATAAAGGTAGACTAGATAGTCTGTCGAGGATGCAACATATCCCAGGGCACCTGCAGGGCTGGAAGCCACATACGTCTCAAGGTCTTTTCTGAGATGGTTGGATTCCCTTGCAAACTGAGACGTTGTCCCAGTTTCTTCTTCTCTACTGACGTAGAGGGCTCATCCATTGCACGACAACGTCACCTGAAGCTGCCTTATACTGAATCAGGCAACCGGTCCCTCAAGGTCAGTATTGTCTACTCAGACTGGCAGCAGCTTTCCAAGGGTCTCAGGTTGAGATCTTTCACATCACCGCCTTCCTAGTCCTTCTAACTGGAGATGCTGGGTATAGAACTTGGGACCTTCTGCACGCAAAGCAGAGTCCCTTCCACTGAGCCACGACCACTCCAGTCACGGCCCCGGACACAGGATGCAACACTTTGGGAACCTGTGCTCTTTTCTCTTCTCCAAACCAAGTCGCTAGTCGGCGTTGAGACGATAAGCCTGGAAAATATGCAACCTGGAGAAATCTCAGACCAGGGGTCATGTCGTAGAAAAATAGGTGC
>NW_015168001.1:0-900 GCF_001447785.1 Gekko japonicus
CAACCTTATGAAAGGCTGTCCCCAGGGAATTTCAGTCTCCTGTGCAGCCATTAGCAGCACAGAAGGATCTTCCAGGAAAAGATGGATGATTGGCAGTGCAATCCTAAGATTAGCTAAAGACTTCTAAGTGCATTGAAATGCATGAAAGTAGAAGGGTGTAACAGTGTTTAGGATTGCACAGACACCCCTCCAGCAGACACTGCCCCCCACACACACACACACCAGGCTGGCCCCAAAACTTGTCAGCTCTGTTGTTGATATTGTCTTGAACTAGAGTGGCCAACTTCTAAACTGGACACCCTTGCTGTCTCTTCACAATCAGTTCAATCAGTAGGAGTTGCTGGCACCCACAGAGTATCAAGCTGCTGTTTGAAAGACAGCAAGACCAGACCAGGTTGCTTCTTGTGTGGGTAGGTACTTTGCATTCCCGGGAGGCTTTAAGTCTCATTTGAATGATTGTCTTACCATCCCACCCGAGGTGCTGACACGGCAAGTCCTAAACAGAATTGGCTGCAGTCTCTGCCCAGGGTGGTACTGGAACGACTCTGCAGCACATTCCACTCGCCCCAGGCTCCCACTGCAGCTTGGAGAAGCAGCGGGAGGAAGATGAAGAAACAAGTGGTGAAGCTGCGGCATCACGTCTGGTCACATACCCAGAAGTGATGTCACAGCATCATGGCGATGCTCTAGAAATTCAACAAATTTCTAGAGATTGGGGAGATTTCTAGAGCATCGCCATGATGTAGGGCTGCCAGGTCAGGGGAAGTGATCTCTGTAGTCTGGAGATGAGCTCTCATTCTGGGTAGCGTTGCCATTCCCCTGACAGGGGCAGGGGTTTACCTGCTTTCAGGGGGCCCAATCCCTCACCACCCAGCTGGCCATGGGAGCCCTGCCCCCAAA
>NW_015168001.1:1106-1211 GCF_001447785.1 Gekko japonicus
TTTGTGCCCATGCCGAGAAGGCCAGGGGATGGAGAAGGGACCCCCCCCCCATCAGCAGCCAGGTAAAACCCGGCAATCCTAATTCCAGGAGATCCCCAGGCCCCA
>NW_015168002.1:0-223 GCF_001447785.1 Gekko japonicus
GACTCAGTCTGAGACAACCAGCCACAGCTCTCAATGCCCGGTGAAGATCTTCTGGGATGGAGTTTGACTGGCCGCCAAGGATCAGATAGAGCTGGGTATCATTGGCATACTGATGGCATCCAAGCCCATACCTCCGGACAATCTGGGCAAGGGGGTGCATATAGATGTTAAACAACATCGGGGACAGCTCTGCCCCCTGAGGCACCCCACATTCTAGAGGATG
>NW_015168002.1:246-642 GCF_001447785.1 Gekko japonicus
CCACCCTTTGTCCCCGACCTTGGAGAAAAGAGGCAAGCCATTGAAGGGCGAGCCCCTGATTCCCCACGCTGGCGAGGCGGCAGGTCAGCAACTGGTGGTCGACCATGTCGAACGCAGCTGACAGATCTAAAAACAACAGTGCCACTACGCCGCCTCGGTCCAGATGCCTTCTGAGGTCATCAGCAAGAGCGACCAGCACTGTCTCCGTCCCATGTCCTGGGCGGCAACAGGACTGGAAAGGACCTAGGATAGAAGCATCATCCAGAAAGCCCTGTAGCTGTAACACCACCTCCCTCTTGATAAGTTTGCCCAAATAGGGCAAATTGGACACCGGCCGATAGTTGGCCAATTCGGCCGGGCCCAGAGATGGGTTTTTTCAAGAGCGGGTGGACCATC
>NW_015168002.1:695-1207 GCF_001447785.1 Gekko japonicus
GTCCTATAGGATGCCTCGTCACGACCACAACGCCACTGTCTCTCTAGTCGTCTCAGTTCTCACTTCAGCTGGCACAACTGCTGAGTGTACCAGGGCACCCACCTAGAACGAGTGCGGAGAGGACGCCTGGGAGCAATCTCATCGATGGCTGAGGAGAGCCGGTCATGCCAGTCCTCCACCAGCTCATCCAACGAACCGCCAGAGGGCCTTGGATCCCGCACAGCCGTCTGAAGCCGCATAGGGTTCATCTGGCGGTGCAGGCGAGCAAAAATCCGCTCACCGCCCAAGCAGGGTTGGGGTGGAACATTCAGACGGGCCTTCAGAGCCTGGTGATTCGACCATGGCACTGCTTCCACAGTGATCCGGTCCACCATCATGCAAGCCGCGAAGATCAAATTGAGTGTGTGACCAGCCCGATGCATGGGGGCTGATACGAATTGAGAGAGTCCCAGTGCCGCCATGGATGACACTAGGTCCTTAGCCTGGCATGGATGTTGAAATCACCCAAGACT
>NW_015168003.1:0-806 GCF_001447785.1 Gekko japonicus
GGTATCTTTCATTCTCTGCAACCACAGAAAGGGTATGTCATACATTTCTAAGATGAATAGGATTTTTTTCAAGTAATGTTGGAGTGCTATCGCAGCCCACCACATGACCAAAGCTTCCCTTTCCCTAACTGAATACCATCTCTCCCAGTCTGACTGTTTGTGACTCAGGTATTACATGGGGTATTCCTCTTTCCCCTCCCCCTGTGATAAGACAGCCCTCAACCAGGTGCCCAAAGTATCCATTGCTAGACAAAAGTCTAGGTGGAGTGGGGAAACCAGACCACCAGCTCCTTCATCAGGGACTGTCATTAGGGCCTCTGTAGATTGTGGTGCTGGTTTTTTCAAAGTAGTCCACTTCTCCCACAGTTCCCACCAACTCAAAAGGCCCCTGCTGCTAAGCCAAGAACATAGATGAGGGGTTGGCAATCGGGATGTGGACTGGAATCCAGATGTCACTGGAATGATCATGAATTCGGTTGTGAAAATTCCATGTTCAAGTCACACCCACCTTTGCCTTCCTTCTGGTGACCCCTACCAGTTTGCTAAGCCAAGTATTGCTTGAATTACTTGGAGAGTGACCTGGCTATCATGTGGAGACCATTTCCCACTTCTTATTTCTAATTCTCTGAAATCCAGACACAAATACAAGACAATGTAGGTTTCTGTTCAGTATCAACTGACCATCCTGTCTGGACTGTTCCCACATGCCCAGTGGCAAAGTAGGGTATGAGCATTAAGAACATAAGAGATGCCAATGTTGGATCAGGCCAAAGGTCCATCCAGTCCAACACTCTGTATCACACAGT
>NW_015168003.1:1106-1207 GCF_001447785.1 Gekko japonicus
CTGTCTGGACTGTTCCTACATGCCCTGCGGCAAAGTAGGGCGTGAGCATTATGTGTGATGCTGTGAAATGTTCTTATTGCTTTTATGATGAAGAAGTGGAA
>NW_015168004.1:0-649 GCF_001447785.1 Gekko japonicus
TTGAACACCCTCAGGCTGGATGTAGCTGCATCGAGCGGGAGAAGTGCAACTCCTCACCTGAAACCAAAGACCTACAAGCAGCCGGATGCGCAGAGAGAGCAACGGATGAGACAAGGCCTGTGTCTAAAATGCAGGGAAAAGGGCCATTTTGCAGCCGACTGTGGGAAGAAGCAGGCAAGTGAAAGCAGCAGCCAGAGCACACCCAGGACAACCCCAAGGAAGAAACCCACGGGCAAGCCCAAATTCATGAAAGCCTTGCAAGCTTCACCCGAAGAAGATGAGGGAGATTCGAGTGATGAACCAGAGGAGCACTCGGGAAACGAGCAGGCCCTGTTGTAAAAGGCGCAACCCAACAGGACCCCGAGAGCAACGCGCCTCGAGTGGTGAGCACTCCCCCCTCCCTATTTTTCGTGACTGTTTCCCTAATAAATCCCTGTCTGGGGACGCACATGCGGGTGAAAGCACTGATTGACTCAGGGTGTGGAAGAGACTTAATCCATCCAGTTGTAGTGACTGGACTGGAAGCGGGGTTAACCCGTTTAAAAGACCCTATAACATTCACACAAATGGATGGGTCCCCCATGAAGCAACCCTGTCTTCACAAGACAATGCCATTGAGACTGGGGGTGGGAAGTCATTGGGAAGACAG
>NW_015168004.1:917-1191 GCF_001447785.1 Gekko japonicus
AAGAAGCCGATGAAGTGCCGCCCCACAGACCCACTGACTGTGCTATTGAACTGTTGCCGGGCTGTAAATTGCCCAACGGGAAAATTTATACGATGGGGCCAACAGAGAGGGCAGAACTGCGGAAATTCATTGATAAAAATCTGGAAAGAGGGTTTATTCGGCCCGCCTCTTCCCCATTCGCGGCCCCTGTGTTGTTCCGCAAGAAAAAAGATGGGGGCCTCCGTCTATGCACAGATTACCGTGGCCTCAACGCGGTGTCGGCTACCAATGCATA
>NW_015168005.1:0-1179 GCF_001447785.1 Gekko japonicus
ATATAGTACTGAAGAGGACAATTCTTTTGCATTTAGTTACCCCGCTGTGGTATATTTACTCAGAGTTAGGCCACCATATTTATACAGTGCTTCCTCTCAAGAAAGTGGGCATGGAACTGCAGCAAAGTGCGATGGATAATTAATCACCAAAAGAAGTTACTACTCATGGCTGCTTCCACCCTATAACGTAGTGTGGGCGCAAGGAGTTTTATAACACCCAATTTCTCCATCTGCACCTACCACCATGGCCTCTTTACAACTCCAGCCTAAAACGGTACTGGTTCTCCTATGGATGTTCGTGGCGGGAGGGAGGCTAACCCCCACCCACCCACACCTGTACAGCTCTGGTAAAGGTGATTTGCAGTCACAACTGATAGACCTGTGCTTCCCCACCCCCTGCAGATTATTTCTGCAGACACTTTTAAACTCTCAATTCCGACTTCAAAGGCTAAGCCCGTGGAGGCTTCCACCAAGGGGGTTCTAAAGCCTACATTGACACCACTCTGCCTGCAGAGATTCAGTTCAAAGCCAAAGTTCTTCTAGTCCTGCATCTCTTTCTCATGTTATTTTCTGGGCGGTCTGGCAAATGGGAGCTTCTTCCGCTTCCTCTTTCTTCCTGAAGGCGCAGTTGATGGGCTGCCAGGCAGCACGGTGAGTCGGAGGTTGGATAGAAAGCGAGTGCTTACACTCCCTTTCTGCGCCCTGGCCTTGGGTATAGCCAGGGGTCATTTCCTGCAGGAGTGCACAGGAGCAGAGCTCCGGCAGTAAAGAGTCCAGGGGGCGGGCACATGCAACAAGAACCACCCCCTGCTCCCAGCAGCCCTCAGTCAGAGCAAGAAGCAGCCAGGTAAGTTGCAGAGCCCCGCCCCTGGCCCCCCGGGTCCAAAACAGTCCAGTGGCACCTTTAAGACCAAGTTTTATTCAGGTACAAGCTCTCCCTCCTCTGCGAGGACAGATCTGCATGTCCCCCCCCCAATAGCTAGCAATCCAAAACAGTCCAGTGGAGCCTGAGTGGTGGGTGTTGCCTTCTGACAAACTTCCGGTGATGTCAGGGGGTGTGGCATATGCAAATGAGTTATGCTAATATGTTATGCTAATGAGCTCCTGCACCTCTTTTTCTACAAAATGACCCCTGGGTATAGCCCTTAGCCCTCATAAGTCTCTGGCCCTGTTTGTCTC
>NW_015168006.1:0-1132 GCF_001447785.1 Gekko japonicus
AGCTGTAGATTTTTTTCTTTGTACTCAGATACATAAAGAGTCAATGTAGGCTATGTCTAGTACCAATTTCTTAAGTCTAACCAAAGTGGTTTTAATTGTTTTATGAACAATTTGTTCAACGTTTCTTCATGAAAAAAGAATGCATAAAACTTAGGACTGTGGCTAAATCAGACAAGGAGTTAAGTCCAACTGAAAAGTATCATACAAAAAAAACCCACAATGGGGAACAGTCATCAAAATGTTTAAGCTTCCTGCACCACCATGGTAGCAGATACATTCCAGAAGATCTTTTGCGCACTAAATTTTATATGAAGTTGGAAGAACTCAGCATATTATTCCAGCTATTTTTAAAAAATAAATACGTCATGACCAAAAAGTCCATGTGAGCTGAGACTGTAACATATTCCCAAAATAAATTTAGCGAATGGTGAGGTTTGCCCATTACAATCTGGTTAGGATTACATAAAGACGGCTAACTCTTTTCCCCAATACACTTTTGGTGGGGCCTATCAACTTATACCTATTAAGAAGAAGAAGAGATTGGATTTATACTCTGCCCTTCACTCGGAGTCTCAGAGAAGCTTACAAACTCCTTTCCCTTCCCCTCCCCACAACAGACACCTTGTGAGGTGGGCGGGGCTGAGAGAGCTCTGAGAGCACTGTCCTTGAGAGAACAGCTCTGACAGAACTATGGCTTGCCCAAGGTCATCCAAGTGGAGGAGTGGGGAATCAAACCTGGTTCTCACAGATCAGAATCCGCACACTTAACCACTACACCAAACTGGTTCTAAAACTCCCAGACTGCATATTCACAATGGCCAAGATTCACAGAGCCTTGCACATTCATTGATTTTAAGTTTTCTCCTGCACTTCATCGCTTCACAACCTGTCAGATACAAATAAACCAATGGACCACAAAATCAGAAGAGACAGAGCCTCTATACAACAAATGCCTGTTTAAAAAGCTCCGTCTTATTGTGCCTCCTGAATTCTCACATGAAAGCTGATAGCTACACCACCTCCATGCTACAATGGCACAGTTATCACTAAGACAGGATCATGCCCAAGCTGCAAACTCTCCTTACAGTCTACAGAGTCACGACTGGTAAGGGCTGCTAGGCAGTGGATAGCT
>NW_015168007.1:0-649 GCF_001447785.1 Gekko japonicus
CCCCCCCCTCCAATTAACAGTTTCATCAGCGCTAAAGGGGGTAGGAAGAATTATTTCCAGGATCATCTTTAATCAAAGGATTGGGAAAACCAATACTTAATTAGATGGGAGACTTCTTGATTGATAGAAAATCACTCCTCCTCTGGCAGTTAACGACTGGCTCCAAGAGTCCCTCTCTGGTGGGTAAGTAAAATGCTCGAACTTTGGATACTACTTTGTTCTAGTACTAGCAGCCAGTTGGTGTGGAAGGAATTGGGGGAGGGCTTAATTTCCAAATTAAGCTGGGGTTCCAAATGCCAAAAACACCATCCACATAATACCTTTCTCAGGACCAACTAAGGTTGCCAACCTCCAGGTTGAGCCTGGAGTCCTCCTAGAATTACAACAGTGGCTCAGAGGTTAAGACACTGAGCTGCAAACCAGAAGGTCTGTAGTTTGGCAGTTCGAGACCCATGTGCCATGTGATGGAGTGAGCTCCCGTCTCTGGCCCCAGCTCCTGCCAACCTAGCAGTTCGAAAGCAAGAAATTGCAAGTAGATAGATAGGTACCGCTTCGGTGGGAAGGTAACGGCGTTCCGTGCACCTCAGCTTTTAGTCATGCCCACGGAGAAGTCTTCGGATCAACAAATACTACATACAGGGCTTTAGTT
>NW_015168007.1:789-1157 GCF_001447785.1 Gekko japonicus
CGGTTCATGCCTGAATAGGTTAACTGATGAAGTGTTTCACAGTGATCTGTCATATTTTGGCCTCTTCTAAAGACTGCTTCATGGGGATGTAAGATATGGTTGTCAGTGGCCCAGGCCTCCAGCTTTTGGAGGAGATTTTTTCCATAAAGTTTGCCTGCTGTGTCAAGGAGGAAGTTTTCTTATAGACGTGGTTTTAAAAATGTTGTTAGTAAGGTTATTTCCCACTTATTGTATAAATATTTTATTTGTTTTCATATAACATAGAACAAACATTTTGATCTTACAAATTGTTTCTTCCAAGGTCGATACAATTTAGGTTGAGATTTTGATAAAGATAAATAGTATTAATCAGGGGTCATTTCATAGAA
>NW_015168008.1:0-1155 GCF_001447785.1 Gekko japonicus
TGGGTATGGTCCTGTAACCAGTTCCCTATTTACCGTACTGTCCGATAGTCCAGTCCACAGTCTTCCAGTTTGCCCATCAGAATGTCATGGGGAACCTTATCAAAAGCTTTACTGAAATCCAAGTAAATCACATCAACAGAGTTCCCATGATCCAGTAAGCTCGTCACATGATCAAAGAAGGAAACCAGGTTGGTCTAACAAGATCTGTTGGGGACAAAACCATGCTGACTTCCCCGGATCACTAAGTGTTCCTTCAGATGCTTACAGATTGATCCCTTTAAAATCTGCTCTAATATAATCTTCCCAGCAACAGAACTCAGACTGACCGGCCTGTAGTTTCCCTGGTCATCCTTATTCCCTTTCTTAAAGATTGTAATAATAATCCCTCTTCTTCAATCTTGTGGCACATTCTCAGTCCTCCAAAAGGCCTTGAAGATGATGGACAGAGGCTCTGCAAGTTCATTAGACAGTTATTTGAGCTCTCTTGGCTGCACACCATCTGGCCCCAGGGATTTGAATTTGTCCAGTACAGCCAGGTGCCTCTCCACAACCTCCCTGTCAATGTCAACTGGACACTCAGGTGTCCTGTTGTGTCCTATACCATCTCTACATGGGCTCAAGTTCTTCTGGGAGAAAACAGGGCAAAGAAGTCATTAAGCCTGTCTGCTTTTTCTCTGTCCTCCACCAGAGTTTCTCCTTCTACTCTCAAAAGCGGTCCAATTGCCTCTTTTACCTTGTGTTTGCTTCTCATATATCTGTAGAAATTTTTCTTATTGTAGTGAGCCCCCCTGGCCAGACCCAACTCATACTGAGCTTTGGTTTCTCGGATGGCTGATCTGCAGTACCTAGTAACTCTCATATACTCCTCTTTAGAGGTATGGCCTTCCCTCCATTGCCTGAATATTTCCTTTTTCTCCCTTAGCTTATTCTGGAGCTCTCAGTTCATCCACATCGGTTTCTTGGAGCCCTTACCATGTTTCCATCTTGGTGGAATAGTGAGGGCTTGAGCTCGCAAAAGCTCATGTTTGAGAAGAGCCCACCTTTCACTCGCTTCTTTCCCTTCCAGCACACTCGCCCATGGAATGACTCTCATCAAGTCTGTGAGTTCGTAGAAGTCAGACCTAATAAAATCTAATCTACGAGTCTGGCTATGAA
>NW_015168009.1:0-1155 GCF_001447785.1 Gekko japonicus
TTTTTGAGCTTGCTTAGGAGCCTTTGAGGTACTAGCCCACCGCCTCACCGACGCTGGAATTCAGGGGCTTGCCTTGCAATGGCTCCTCTCCTTCCTCCAGGGCAGGTGACAAAGGGTGGAACAGCTTTCCCAAAGGCACCCACTTGATTGCGGAGTGCCTCAGGGGACTGTGTTATCCCCAATGTTATTTAACATCTATATGTGTCCCCTTGCCCAGATTGCACGGAGACATGGACTGGGCTGTCACCAGTACACTGATGATACCCAGCTCTATCTGCTGTTGGGCAGCTGGTCCAACTCCAAACCAGAATATCTTGACCGGGCGCTACAAGATGTGGCTGGTTGGCTCAGGCTGAGCTGACTGAAACAGAATCCATCGAAGATGTAGGTCCTGTGCATGAGCTGGGGTGGATTGGGGGTGGGGACCCCACTCCTGACCTTTGACGGGGCGCCATTGGTGCCAGCGCCAGAGGTTAGGAGCTTGGGAGTGCTCCTGGATCCCTCCTTAACAATGGAGGCCCAGGTAGCAGCCACTGCCAGGTCAGCCTTTTATCATCTTCGACTGATTAGGCAGTTGGTTCCCTTCCTTGAATGCAACGACTTGGCAACAGTGATCCATGCGATGGTCACCTCGAGGTTGGACTACTGTAATGCTCTCTACATGGGGCTGCCCTTGTTACAGATCCGGAAGCTATAGCTGGTGCAAAATGCTGCAGCCAGGCTGCTGATGGGCCTCCCATTATGGGAGCACATTCAGCCTGCGCTGAAGGCATTGCACTGGCTACCGATAGCATACCGAATCTGCTTTAAGGTGCCGGTTCTTACCTTTAAAGCCCTTTATGGCCGGGGACCTACATACCTGAGGGACTGCCTTTCCCCACACATCCCCCAGGGAGCACTACAATCAGGTTCTCAACATTGACTCACCCTTCCCGAACCTAAAGACACCAGGCTGGCTTCGACCAGGGCTAGGGCTTTTTTGGTGGTGGCTCCTCTCTGGTGGAAAGAGCTCCCGGATGAGATCAGGGCCCTGCAGGACCTTATGCAGATCCGCAGGGCCTGCAATACAGAGCTGTTTAATACAGTCATTTAATTAGGAGCTGCCCCGGAGAGGGTGCCCTGCCCTCTTGAAACCTTGAGGCAGCCTGAGTCACC
>NW_015168010.1:0-115 GCF_001447785.1 Gekko japonicus
GGCCGGGCTCGTTGGTGGTAATAGTGAGGTGGAAGAGCTCCTTAGTTGAAAGCCTGGTGGAAGAGCTCCACCTTGCAGGCCCTGCGGAACTGCACAAGATCCCGCAGGGCCCTGA
>NW_015168010.1:507-1129 GCF_001447785.1 Gekko japonicus
ATCGTTGATTGATGTAGAAGAAGTCTCACGAAACGGAAGATATTCCGGAGAGTTTTGTCCCCCTTCATCTGTAACGACATAAATTATTGTTATATTTGAGACAAGATTGTATTTTTGTATGCTGATAAGATTGAAGGCTATTTATGAATATATGGATGCACACTTGCAGTATTTATTATTGTTAGCCACTGTGACAAATGGGAAAGATATGGGAAAGATGTTGTGGTTGTTCAGTCGCACAGTCGAGTCTGACTCTTTGCGACCCCATGGACCAGCTCCCGCCAGGCCCTCCGGTCTTCCGCCATCCTCTGAAGTTGGCTCAATTTCATGTTCGTTGCATCTATGACACTGTCTGACCATCTCATCCTTTGCCGTCCCCGTCTTCTTTGACCTTCAATCTTTCCCAGCCTCAGGGTCTTCTCCAGTGAGTGCTCCCTTCTCATTTGGTGGCCAAAGTATTTGAGCCACCAAAAGTATTTGGTAAAGATACTGTCTCATAATATGGGGGAAAAGGTTGAGTGTATAGAATGCATGGTCGGACCCACTGACACTGGCATTGCAAGCTATAATCATTGGCAGTGTGTGTGCGCGCGTGCACCTGTGAAAAGTTTATTTATTTATT
>NW_015168011.1:0-1127 GCF_001447785.1 Gekko japonicus
GTGATGCGAGTGCCCAGCCGTGGAGAAGCATACAAGACTAATAGTTGTGAGTCTCGTCTAGTTGGGAGTGTTCTGTTGACATAGAACAGGAGAGCGCGTTTCATATCTAAAGTGTGAAACAATTTTTCTTCCGCTGTTGACGAATTTGGGAAGAAGTCAGGAAGGAAGACCTCTGTCTGCAGGTGGAACTCTGACACCACCTTCGGCAGGAAGGAGATGTCTGGGATGAGACGGACTCCATCTGGGAGGAACGACAGGAAAGGGGCATCATGGCAGAAGGCCAAAAGTTCTCCCACTCGCCTAGCTGAGGTAATGGCAATTAAAAATGCTGTTTTCCATGCCAGGAGTTTGAGGTCGCATGTTGCAAGCAGTTCTAATGGTTTCCGCGTAAGCTGGTGGAGAACGAGGGGAAGGTCCCAAGGAGCGACTGGAGCTTTGACAGGAGGGTAGAGGTGTAACAAACCTTTTAAAAACCGTTTAGAAAGCGGATGGGAAAATAATGTACATCCGTCAACTGAAACATGGTAGGCCGAAAGAGCGGCCAAATAAACTCATAACGATGAATGGGAAAGTCCCGAGTCAGCTAGGGTGAGGAGGAACTGGAAGACTCGTTCGAGACCCACAGAGGTGGCTCGAGGGGCGTCATCTCCAAGTGAAAAACAGAACCTACACCATTTATAATTGTAGGACTTCCACGTAGTGGGTTTCCTGGAATTCAACAGGACCTTCCTTACCTGGGTGGAGAAGCCGGTGTCATGATTCTCGTTGCTGTCAATTTCAGCTGTGGTATGTCGTGATGGAGGACGGGGGAGTCGGAGAGGAGGAGGAGGTCCGGAGCCGGAGGGAATTGATGGTAAGTTCCCTGTGATAGCTCGAGGACTGCTGAAAACCAAGGTTGTCTTGGCCACCATGGAGTTATCAAGATACAGTCCGCGTCGTTGTTGAGAATCTTGCGGACCACTCTCAGAAGCAGAGGTAAGGGTAAAGGAGGTAAAGGAGTCCCGTAGACCAAGGGTAAAGGAGGAAAGTCCCGTGGACCAAGGGTAAAGGAGACCGTCTCCCAGAGATTGTGGGTCCCTGCCTCCTTAAGTGCAGAATAGAGGACACTTTTTGTTGTTTCTAGTGGC
>NW_015168012.1:0-1103 GCF_001447785.1 Gekko japonicus
CGAGTGTCTGTGTCCTTTAGTTTCTTTGAATAAGAACAGTGATTTGGAGGTCCAGAGCCTTTATCATGGACCCTAACCGTAACCCAATAGCATCCTTAAGTTACTCTGTACACTCTTTAAGGGTCCTACCATGCTCACAGCCCTAGAAACTTAAGGGAAGGGGTTTTTGGGACAAACCAAACTTGGTGCTGGTAGTTCCCTGGCTAGAGTCCCAAGGTCCCCCTTTAAAAACCTTGTACCCCAGGGTCTGATTCTGGATAGGACTGCAATATCTGGGATTAACTCCACATTTTCTCAGCACTCGATTTGGTTCCCCCTTGCCTCGGAATATCTGTTTTCATTGCATTGCCTCGGATCCTAGTTTTTACATTGGCTACCCAATAAGTCCTGTGTCAGCGTGCCATCTACTTTGTTTTCAAAGCTCGCTCATGCATTGGTATGCAGATTTCCTGTGTCAGTACTTGCCCCAGTGTTCATTAGCTGCCTGAGCCAAGTAATTCACTGTGTGGTAATAAATACAGAGGGGGAAATCGGGGCAGGGGAACTGACAGTGATCAATCAATGAAGCCGTGTCAAGTTGTCTGCTAACCCTTTGAATCAGAAGCAGGGGAAGGAAAAGGTGCCACTCAAAAGCACATTCAGATACCCCGGGGCAACACCATACTGACTGCGAAGTCACCCCTGAATGGCCATAAATCTATGCAGAAGGTACCATAAAACCTGATGAACAAAGCAAATGAAAGTGGCATGCAGTGCAGAGGGAGATTAATGTCCTGATGTGGCTGTGAAAAAACATATGGGTGCAGAATCAGCTAAAGAGTGATTTAAGTTTTCCTTCTGCACCATCTTCCTGACCTGAAATGGCCCCATGGAGCTGCCATTTGCCCTGCTCAGAAAAAAAATAGATACTGATTACATTAAAAACAAACAAACTACCCTGAAAGCTTCCTTCACAGATCTCCTAGTGGCTCAGCATCACGTAAAGCCTACTGGAGAAGATGAGCTTGACAATTCATTCTAGAATAAATTTGAGTTGGACGGATCAGTCACACAGGTAGATACTGGAGCACTGCACTGACTGCTGGACCTCCTGATGGCACCTG
>NW_015168013.1:0-184 GCF_001447785.1 Gekko japonicus
TTGTGTGATGCTGTTCCTTTTCTATTTCTGTGAGCAGATCTGAAAGTTTTTCTAGATCTCTTCACACATTTGTTCAGCCAGCTTCTGGCTAGCAGTAGTCAACCAATGAGGAAGTTAGTTGCTGTCTCGGCAGGGCTGGTTCCAGGTTTTTGGGGGCCCAGGAGCCCCATATGCCCACCACCCA
>NW_015168013.1:331-1111 GCF_001447785.1 Gekko japonicus
GATCTCGAAAGCTAAGCAGGTAAGTATTTGGATGGGAGACCTCCAAGGAATACCAGGGTCGTGACACAGAGGCAGGCAATGGCACACCACCTCTGGAATGTCTCCTGCCATAAAACAAGTCTAGCTCGCCACCTAGTGGTACATAACACTAAAAGAGCTAGAATTTAAGACTGTCAGACAACCTTAGGATCTCCTGGCTATACTGCACACATTGTCATGCAATAATTATTATTAATTGAGCCACCTGCACACTTCCCCCTCAACAGCACTGGCCAGTGTATGCAGCTGGGAGAGCTGTTGCCATTGCTATTAGAAGTGACCACAACTATACATCACCCAAATGCCCTTCCTCGATGACTCCAAGCAGTTGAGAGCACAAGTATTGATGGGGGAGGGGAGACACAGGGGTGGAAGTCTGTGGTAGTGGGCCCCACCAAAAGTCCTGGGCCCTGGCAACTTCCTCTTCCTCAGGGTACGCTACCGCCAGCCCTGTGTCTCAGGAACCAAAGTTTCTAACAATCAAGGGATGGGAAGGATTGGAACTTGGGCCACAGCCTTTTAAGTTGCAGTCCTATAGAATCAACTACTCTCTGAGACCTGATCCTGGAGGCCACACATGGACAATACCTTCTTCCTGGTTTAAAAGCAAGTTTAAATATAGTGGAGGTTGTTCTCAGCATGCTATTTTGACGATACCATATGGAAGCTTCCATGGGGTATGCATGTTTTACTCTCTTTGGAAAGGGGTACACAGCATATGACAGGCATTGGAGACAGACA
>NW_015168014.1:0-687 GCF_001447785.1 Gekko japonicus
GTCTGATGTTATAACAAGATGTTAAATGTAGTCAAATGCTTGGCGGAAGAACTCCGTCCTTCAGGCTCTGTGGAATTGAAGGATGTTCCGCAGGGCCCTGGTGTCCTCAGGGAGCTCGTTCCACCAGCGTGAAGCTGCCACAGAAAAGGCCCTAGCCGTGGTAGTGGCCAATTTGGTCTCTGTAGGGCCAGGGAGCACTAGGAGCTTTTGTGTCCCTGAATGCAGTGCTCCCTGGGGAACATGTGGGGAGAGGCGGTCCCTCAGGTATGCTGGTCCCTGACCATAAAGGGCTTTATAGGTAAGAACCAGCACCTTGAAGCTAATTCAGTATGCTATAGGCAGCCGCATTCTGCACCAGCTACAGCTTCCAAATTTGGGACAAGGGCAGCCCCATGCAGAGAGTATTACAGTAGTCTAATCTCGAGGTGACCATTGTGTGAATTACCATTGCCAAGTTGTTACGTTCGAGGAGGGGAATCAACTGCTTAATCAGCCGAAGACGGTAAAAGGCTGACTTGGCAGTAGCTGCTACCTGGGCCTCCATCATTAAGGAGGCATCCAAGAGCACTCCCAAACTCCTAACCTCCAATGCTGGCACCAGTGGCGCCCCATTGAAGGTTGGGAGTGAGATTCCTAACCCTGGACCACTGTGATTTAGGCACAGAACCTCTGTCTTCATCAGATTCA
>NW_015168014.1:775-1091 GCF_001447785.1 Gekko japonicus
GAAGCAACTTACCCTCCCTCTTCTCCTGCCTCCTCCTGGCTGAATGAGGGCTGGAAGCGGGGTGGCCAAAAGCAGGGGGCGGGGCTTCATCGTGTGCCCTGCCCCCTGCACCTCACCCGGGGGAACTGTGTTCCCCTGCGTTCCCCCCCGAAATGACCTCTGGTTCTTCCCCAAGCGCTGCCCTTTGTCCCCAGCCCTGGAGGAAGGAGGCAAGCCATTGTAAGACGAGCTCCTGGACTCCGGCGTCAGCGAGGTGGTGGATCAGTAACTGGTTGCCGACCCTGTCGAACTGACCTTGATAGACCAATTGGCTGAC
>NW_015168015.1:0-1061 GCF_001447785.1 Gekko japonicus
TGCCCACACACTCTCAATCACCAACCAATAACCTCACCCACTCATCTCCCCCTTTCACCCCCCTTGTTCTTCTGACACTTACCAACCATTTTAAAGAAACTCACAAATGTACATAAGAACATAAGAGACGCCAATGTTGGATCAGGCCAAAGGCCCATCCAGTCAAACACTCTGTCACACAGTGGCCAAAAATACCAGTTGCCATCAGGAGGTCCACCAGTGGGGCCAGGACATTAGAAGCCATCCCACTGTTGACCGCCCCAAGCACCAAGATGACAGAGCATCACTTGCCCCAGAGTCCCTATCTATACCTTGTGGCTAATAGCCACTGATGGACCTCTGCTCCATATGCTTGTCTAATTCCCTTTTGAAGCCGTCCATGCTTGTAGTCGCCACCACTTACTGTGGCAGTGAATTCCATGTGTTAATCACTCTTTGGGTAAAGAAGTACTTCCTTTTATCTGTTCTAACCCGACCGCTCAGCAATTTCATGGAGTGCCCACGAGTTCTTGTATTGTGAGAAAGGGAGAAGTACCTCTTTCTCTACCTGCTCTATCCCATGCATAATCTTATAAACCTCAATCATGTCACCGCTCAGTGAAATCATTACTGATGTCCTAAAAAGCTATTCACAAAGGACCCCAAAATAGAGTTGTGCAGCCAAAATTGTATCTCAAATGAGTTATTTCAGGTTGGCTCAAGGACCCACAAAGTGATGCACAAAAACCCCATCCTTTTACAAATGGCATTAGATTATCAATATATTGCTGTAATGATAGGTCGAGGAGGATCTCTGAGTTCCCCATTTTCTTTAAAAGAGAAAAGTCCCTAGCTCCTTCCTTCGTGGATCTATTCCTTTTTCCCTTCTATCTCAGCTTTCTTTATGAAGATAATTTTCATCCCAAAAGAGAAATTGTTTTCATTAGTCATTCATATATATATATTAGGATATCACAATTACAATATCTGAAAGAACATAGAGAATGAAATTAATCATTTGAATTCTAGACCATTATGAAGGATGTAACAACACCCTCTCTGTTCCTTCGGGTAGGTTCCCA
>NW_015168016.1:0-756 GCF_001447785.1 Gekko japonicus
GTTTTGATTTAATTAAGGGGGGAAGGGACAGTAAAGCAATACATATGTCAACCAGTGTTCCCTCTAAGCTGAGTTAGTGCGAGCTAGCTCACAGTTTTTTAGCCTCCAGCTCACATATTTTTGTCTTAGCTCAGGAAGGATGGCTCCAGAGCAAACTAATTGATGCAGCAGCCAAATCACTCGCTCACAACTTTAATGCCAGTAGCTCACAAAGTAGAATTTTTGCTCACAAGATTCCACAGTTTAGAGGGAACATTGATGTCAACATGGGGGATAAATGTGAAAAGGCACCTTTTCCAATTGTGAGAAGTGAACTAAGACTCACCATTCGTCTCCTCTCAGATGCGGAGGTAACAACAGCATTTTCTTCTTTTGTTTTAGAGATGGGCGCAGTGTTATGTCAGCAAAACATTCCATATATTCCTCGTATTACATTCGATATCGTAATATACCATTCTGAAAAAGAAATACACTAAAATACAGAGGATGCATTGTCGTTCTTTTTGAGGACACGTATGTGAGGACTAAATGAGTTAGCCTATGTAATGAGATAAGAAACCAATATCCCTGTTGAGTCCTGGGGAGGTTTTTGTTCCAAGTGTTGTAATAACTTTGCCCTGGCCAGTATTTGAATGGGAGCCCTCCAAGGAACACCAGGGTCGTGACGCGGAGGCAGGCAATGACAAAACCACCTCTGAACGTCCCCTGCCTTGAAAACCCTACGGCAGCGGTGGCCAAACTCGCTCAACGTAAGAG
>NW_015168016.1:977-1076 GCF_001447785.1 Gekko japonicus
GGAGGAAGGAGTGAAAAAGAGAATAAAAGAAGGAGGAAAAGAGGGAAAGAAAGAGGGATAGAAGGTGGGATGGAGGGGAAGGAAGGAAGGAAGGAAGGA
>NW_015168017.1:0-366 GCF_001447785.1 Gekko japonicus
CAGCGCCCGGCACGGGGTGGTTCTGGGGGTCGTCACGCCCCACTCTCCGAGGCAGTCTCTCGGCGTGCTTTGGGGCGGTTTAATCTCTGAGACTCCCTACTCGGAGGATGGCCAGACGTGGCCACGATTAAGCCTGACTTTGTTGTTGCTGTGACGGAAATCATGGGGGTGGGACAGGCCCGTAGCTGCAGTGGGGCATCATGGGGCCTGCCCCCCCCCCTCCAACTTACTGCCAAAGTCTTCCCATCCAGCCCAGGCCCCTCGACCTCCAATTTTTTTTAATTTTAGAAGTGGTGCTCCCTTGGGGGGGGGGGGGGAGGGGGCCCCCCCCCTTTTTTTAAAGGCCCCCCCCCCGATTAAAAAAAA
>NW_015168017.1:735-1075 GCF_001447785.1 Gekko japonicus
GTGTGGATAGGAACCCTCGATCTGGGGCAAGGAATGTCCTGTATCCTTGGTGCTTGGGGGGGGGGGCAACAGTGGGAGGGCATCTAGTGTCCTGGCCCCACTGCTGGACCTCCTGATGGCCCCTGGTATCTTTGGCCACTATCTGACAGAGTGTTGGACTGGATGGGCCATTGGCCTGATCCAAAATCAGCTTCTCTTATGTTCCTATGTATAACCCGTGATTTGGTTTGCCTGCGGCAGTTTCTTTGTTTGCTGTGTGCTGGCGCGCGTTTTGTGCGAAACGATTAACCAACATGTATTTTTCTCCCCTCTCTTTTTCTTTCTCTTCCCCCCCCCCACT
>NW_015168018.1:0-459 GCF_001447785.1 Gekko japonicus
CATTGTTGTTGCTGCCTTTCCCATCCTTGGCTGTGTGATTATTTTGCACTTTTGGGAAAGGACTAAAAAAAAATGAAAGCTGATTGTCTTCAAACATTCCGTGCAAAGTTACTAGTTCCCAAAAAGAGTTGGTTAGGAAAATACTATTTGTGATAAAAGATACAGGACAGGCTTTGTAAAATATTAATGGTATTTATTGGTTCTAATCTGGATCAAGAGTCCACTAAACATACAAAGCTGATTTTGTTTGCTGAGCAGTTTGTGGTCCATTTTCTTGATTCAGATACCTTTCAGTCGTGTAGTGACAAATATGCTGTTCCTGTTTAATTTGAAGCAAAGGGCTGGAACTTTTGGAAGATACATTTATTTTATTTATTGCCAGTTTGGTGTGGTGGTTAAGTGTGCGGGCTCTAATCTGGGAGAACCGGGTTTGATTCCCCACTCCTCCACTTGCACCTG
>NW_015168018.1:532-1071 GCF_001447785.1 Gekko japonicus
CAGGGTGTCTGTTGTGGGGAGGGGAGGGGAAAGGAGTTTGTAAGCCGCTCTGAGACTCCAAGTGAAGGGCGGGGTATAAATCCAATCTCTTCTTCTCCTCCTCCTCCTCCTCCTCCTCTTCTTCTTCTATTTATTTATTGTTTCTATTTGTATCCCGCCTTGCCGGGCACGCTAGCTCAAGGCGGCTAACAAAGTTAAAATAACGTAAATTATACAGGGATTAAAACAATTAATAAATACAGTACCAAGTTAAAAAGAGTAACAATTCACAAATAAAACCGGCAGATAGTGGCGATAATCCAAATCACATCCAATGATAGGAGTAGCATCCAGCGAAGTCTCGGACCAGAAGATGTTCCAGGGCACATTCATCAGTGGCAGCTCCTAATTGAAAGCCTGGTGGAAGAGCTCCCGCAGGGCTCTGATGTTCTCCGGGAGCTCATTCCACCAGTATGGGGCCACCACTGAAAAAGCCCTGGTTCTGGTGATGTTCAGCCTGGAGGAGACCCAGACTACAGGGGTTTACAAGGCAATGGAGA
>NW_015168019.1:0-1077 GCF_001447785.1 Gekko japonicus
GTGTATACAGAGGGCGGATTTCAGAAACGAATGCTCCTACTTCCCAGGAATTGAGACAACACACTAGGTTTTAATGAATAAATGTTGTCTTTACTAAGTAGTTCTCAAGCACACGAAAAACAGATACATTCACAGATTCACTCAAGTTCCTTTAGTTCACAGCAGATACAGAAAGCAAATAGTATTGAAAATAATAACTTCAACAAACAATGGGGTAACACAGAAGGATAGCGCTTATACTTATCTGAGTTCCAGTTGAGAAGAAATCTCAGTAGAAGGAACGGGAACAAAAGCACTATTTTGGTGAATCTAAAAACACACGGAATGGTTCAGCCAGACACGTGTGAGTTCTCTGGTCGCGACTCCAGAGAACACCTTAAGAGTCACCTGCAATAGACTTAAGTTGCTAAGGTGTAAGATATTAGGAGGGATGGGTTAACCTAACAAAATCCCAAGAAACAAAGGCTGTGTTTCTCCTTTTAAAACCTAGGTTTGGGGGTTGGCATAAGGCCAATCTACACCTGAAATCCGTCCCCTTGTCTATACCTATAGGTCAGCAGGTTGTGACGTTCTACCTAGAGGGGAGTGGGGCGATATTCAAATCCTAAGCCTAACTTCAATGGGGAGCCATGTGGCAAGGTGTCAAAGTTGTATTCCTATGGCAACCTTTGAATTGCAGATGTGCCTGGTCCATGAAGGCAATAATGGATGTTGTTCTTTGTGATTCTAAAACAGATAGAGGGGTTGCATGTTGTCCCGAAGATCTGTAATGGTGGGAAACTTGTTGTTTTTCCAAACCTCCAAGCTGAGCTTAATGGCGAATGTCTCCTTTGTCCCGAGGCATGACGGGAGGCTGCGGGTATACACGTGTCCTTTAGCACAGGCAGCACAAGCCCTGCTCATCCAGGTGCAAGCATGAGGTGCAAAGCAAGCAATTCAAGACACAGCAATTCCCTTATCCCACATGCACAAATGCAAAGACATTTTACAGACAATACAGCATCAGCATAATGAATAAATAGCACATTTAAAAACACACATGGTAACAGTGGCATATGCAAATAAGTTGTACTAATG
>NW_015168020.1:0-247 GCF_001447785.1 Gekko japonicus
TATGATGGGACTGGAGACTGGGATATTTCTGCTCATTTATTGGGGTAGGGAGATGATAGGGAACAAGTACCAGCTTGCTGTCCCCTGTTGATGGAATCCACCTTCTCCTTAAAATTCCTTTCCTTTGTTTCTAGAATGAAACTTTATATAAGAACGTAAGAAGAGCCCTCCTGGATCAGACCAATGGCCCATCTAGTCCAGCAACCTGTCTCACACAGAGGCCAGCCAGTTCCTCTGGAGGGCCAAC
>NW_015168020.1:687-1047 GCF_001447785.1 Gekko japonicus
ATTGCTTTTCTTAACACTGAGAGTGGTCAATTATCATCATCGATTGTGTTAACAAACCTTCAAATCTGACTATATAAAGAGCATTCCAGGAGAATTGCTAATTGACTTAAACACAAATTTCAGAGAACAGTGGCATCTCATTTTACAATTGTTCTTCCCTCCTTCATTTAAAGCAAATTAATAATTAAATTTTCCTCAGTAGGTGTAACACAGTCAGTTTTTCTTCCCACGCTGTAATCTTCTTTCTTCTTGAACACTTTCATTGTGGAATTATCTTGGTGGAACTGGAACTGGTCATCTCAAAGCAGAGTCCCTTTTTCTTTTTCAAGGACTGCTTGAATTCTTGCCTTCAATCTTAGA
>NW_015168021.1:0-449 GCF_001447785.1 Gekko japonicus
TCTCAACTTTAGCACTGAAACATGAAACATGGTCATCTCAGGTTCTTTGTTCTTAGAAGCCGAATCCTCGACCGTTTCACATTGCCGTTATCATCTTGTGGCATTCTGTACTGCTGTGCTTGTGACCACCTCTGCTCGACCTGGCAGTGGTGGGGGAAAAAACGGCGCCCAGACTCCCAGGGACCACTTGAGTGCTCCTGACGTGTTCCTAGACAGACACCGTGCCGCGGGAGATGCAAATTAGTTAGAATTATTTGGGTTTTTGCCATTCACAAACTTAGTGGGATGTAGGAATATGGCAGCACATGCATTTAAGGGTTCTTTGGAAGGTACACTTGAGGAGGTTCAAGAAAACATGTCCCTGCATCACATTTTCTTCTTGCTGATGGCAGCTTAACCCCCCCCCCCCCCCCCCCCCACAAACACCCCCCACAGGAAACAACAACCAA
>NW_015168021.1:474-1061 GCF_001447785.1 Gekko japonicus
TTTCTTCGTTGGGGTCCGACCTTCCCCCCCCCCCCCCCCACACACCCACACAAACGCAGCTAGGGCTAAATCACTAAATGGAGGCAGCTGATGCTCCCTACCCAAGTGAGAGCGGCTGAAAGGCACCTGAATCTGCCCAGATGCGTGAGACTTCCTTCTGTCCTGCCTCTGCTGGCTGCCAGCCTCATACAGCTCTGCAACCCCACCAGCCCCATAGCTAGGGAATTTTTTGGGAGGGGGCCTGGGGGGGGCGCCAGCTAATTAAATCAAAGCACAATGCAGGTAGGAAGTTGGGGCACTTAGGAGTAAGCCCAGGAAGTAGGGGCCCCAGAAGAAACACGAGGGGGCCAGGCCCCGTGGGCCCCATGTTAACTATGGGCCAGAAACACCCACCCCCCGCCGGGGCATGTGTAGGCGCTGGCAGTGGCTCCATGTCAGAACCCACAGCTCACAACGAAGTACACGCATTCAGGAACGGTTATACTTTTATTGCAAAGCTATAGATGCAGTAACACAGGCACTGTTAGGAATGGCCACAGCCACTAGTGCATAATAGGATATAGGCCAGTGGTGGCGAACCTACGGCA
>NW_015168022.1:0-1073 GCF_001447785.1 Gekko japonicus
GTGCCACTGGACTCCAACTTGGTTCTGCCAGAAAAGCACACTGGTGAGCTTGGGTAAGTCACATAGTCTCAGCTCAGCCTGCTTCACCAGGTGGTTGTTAGGAAAAAACAGGGGGGGAAAGGGAGAATGTTGCGAGCCACTTTGGGTACACACTGGGAGAAAATGAATCCTATGCTGAATGAAATAAATAACATAGGTTAAACATACTGGGAGAAAATGAATCCTATGCTGAATGAAATAAATAACAGGATAAACATAAAATAAATAACATTCCTGGAGATCTGGGCGTGGATCTTGGGGAAGGTCCTCAGCTGGGCATAATGCCATAGAGTCGTCGTCCCCTTTTCCAAAGCAGCCGTTTTCTCCAAAGGAACTGATTTCTGTCATCTGGAGATCAGCTATATCTGAAGAAGTGTGCTTGTGCACGAAAGCTTACACCCAGAATTAAACTTTGTTGGTCTTAAGGTGCCACTGGACTGATAAGAGGTTTATAAAATTATGCATGGGATAGAGCAGGTAGAGAAAGAGGTACTTTTCTCCCTTTCTCACAATACAAGAACTCGTGGGCACTCCGTGAAATTGCCGAGTGGCCGGGTTAGAACGGATAAAAGGAAGTACTTCTTCACCCAAAGAGTGATGAACACGTGGGATTCACTGCCACAGGAAGTGGTGGCGGCTACAAGCATGGACGGCTTCAAGAGGGAATTAGATAAGCACCTGGAGCAGAGGTCCATCAGTGGCTATTGGCCACAAGATATAGATGGGAACTCTCCATCTGGGGCAAGGGATGCACTGATCCAACATTGGCTTCTCTTATATCCTTATGTTCTAACTTTGTTCTGTTTCTTCAGACCAACACAGCTGCCCACCTCAATCTATCTGGAGATCAGCTGTAATTCCGGGAGCTCTCTAGGCACTACCTGGAGGTTGTGCAACCAAAAGAGTATCACGGAAAAAGCTGAATACAAAAATAAACATAAGCCGTGATAAAATAACTATGCTACTACATACAAATATAATCAAACTATGTCATTTAGATAATGGCAAAACAGTAAAAATACAAATACAAAATA
>NW_015168023.1:0-1037 GCF_001447785.1 Gekko japonicus
GCGTCTCTTATGTTCTTATGTTAAGAATCACTGAAAAGACAGTAGTCCTAAAGAAAGCTGAAGGCAGCAAAAAAAGAGGAAGACCCAACATGAAATGGACTGACTCAATAAAGGCAGCCAACTGAAGGTTTCCAAGTCCTGAGCAAGGCTGTTAACGACAGGATGCTTTGGAGGTCATTACTTCTGAATTTATAGGATCGCCATGTCAGAAGCTACTTAATGGTGCCTAACACAAAAAACGTGTATATATGGGTATAGAGAGTAAATTCTCCAAACTTCATGAATCCTTCCATTCATGCCATTTCTTCTGCCTCTTTTGCCAACTGAGGACATGGATCACTCACCCCATCTTGCCCACTTTGGTAAGCTTCAGCATCCTCCCTCAAAAGTACTCTCGAGAAACATATTCGTCAGAGCACATCTGGCAGGCCTGTGAGGAAAACCAGGGATCAAGTGTTTCTTTTCACACTTCTGTTCCCCACTCTAAAGGGAACCCTTTGCAGGGTTGTGAATAGGCCAGTTTTCCATTGGCATGACCAGGGCTTTTTTTGCAGAAAAAGCTCAGCAGGAGCTCATTAGCATAACAGGCCACACCCAACAGCAGAAACTCATTAGCATATTAGGCCACACCCCTGACAGCACAGCTCATTAGCACGCTCATTGGCATATTAGGCCACACCCCATGTTACCAGAAGTGTGCTCATCCAGCCACACCCACCTTTTGCTTCTTATTCTGTTTACCTTCTTTGTTGTCCAAACACAGGGCTTTTTTTGTAGCAGGAACTCCTTTGCATGTTAGGCCACACACCCCTAATGTAGCCAATCCTAATGAGTTTCTGCTGTTGGGTGTGGCCTATTATGCTAATGCGTTCCTGCTGGGTGTGGCCAACTTGGGAGCCAGCTGGAACTCTGTTCCTGTGCGTTCCTGCCCAAAAATAGCCCTGCATGACCAGTTTTTCTTCCTTCTAGCCAGTTTCCAGGAAAGTATTTTTTGTCTTAAAATGAAGAGCTCATTTTAGTCTGCCTGCCTGCTTGTC
>NW_015168024.1:0-917 GCF_001447785.1 Gekko japonicus
CCTCTTTTCGCACACCCTGGAAACTTCCCTGTGGCTTATTACGACCCCACAGATTACTGCCAATTTTCACCGAAGACGGGTCAGTAGGGCTTTACTTTGAATGCTGTACCTTCATTCCGCAGTTTTTTTCTCTCTGATTTTTTTTTTTAATTGGGAATTGTGGAATACATATTCTGCATACAAATTAGAAAACCCCGATAGAGTCAGCACCAGTGCTCCCTCTAAGCTGTGGAGTCTTGTGAGCAAAAATTCTACTTTGTGGATTACTGGCATTAGAGTTGTGAGTGATCGATTTGGCTACTGCGTAAATTAGTTTGCTCTGGAGCCCTCCTTCCTGAGCGAAGACAAAAATGTTTGAGCCAGAGGCTAAAAAACTGTGAGCTGGCTCACACTGACTCAGCTTAGAGGGAACACTTGGTAATCTTGGAGAGGCAGTGGTGTGCAGACCAAGGAACGAAGGAAGGGAGGAAGTGAGCAACCAGCTGGGTGTGGTCTCCACCTAACATGTGAGTGACACCAGCAACAGACACCAGCGACCCTCTTGTGAAAACCACAGCTGGGGGTGGGGGGGAGGAACAAGCTCTGCTGGATCAGACAAATAGTTCATCTAGTCCAGCACCCTGTCTCACATAGTGGCCAAACAGTTCCTCTGGAGGGCCAACAACAAGGCAGAGAGGCTGAGGCCTTCATAAGAACATCAGAAGAGCCCTGCTGGATCAGACCAGTAGTCCGTCTAGTCCAGTATCTTGTCTCACGCAGTGGCCAACCAGTTCCTCTGGAGGAGCAACAACAGGGAAAGGAAGCCAAGGTCTTCATAAGAACATCAGAAGAGCCCTGCTGGATCAGACCAGGGTCCATCTAGTCCAGCCTCACACAATGGCCAGCCCATTCCTCTGGGGGGCCAACAACACAGCAGA
>NW_015168025.1:0-342 GCF_001447785.1 Gekko japonicus
CCTGGTAGAAGTTACTGAAAGCTAGCGGGAGATTCAACAGTGTCATGTTCCCCATTTCTCCCTTGGGACAGCTGCCTCCTGTGACAACCACAGCAGTTTCTGTCCCGAATCATATGTGAGCCTGCAGTGGAGTTCAGTTCATTTTATCTATAGCTTTTGAAGTTTATACCTCACCTTCCCACTTGCATGCTTAGAGTGGCTTTTTAAAAAGTCAAAATTACACAGGCGATTACTCAGTACGAAATAGGAAAATGAGGGCCGTCCTTTCCTCTGCTGCCAGAAATTGATGATGTCCAGCGGCTGCAGCCCAGCTACTGAATGGCAGCAGCCCTTCGGCGCTCC
>NW_015168025.1:383-1030 GCF_001447785.1 Gekko japonicus
GAATGGCAAAATAATCTGTTTCATCCCAAAGCACGGGCTGCCCTTGGAGAACTTGTTTGCAATGAACCTTGTGGACAGGGCTTTGGAAGGTGCTATTCCTGCAGCCAAATACATGTAATCTTGCTGTTAAGCTTGCTGTGCGTTCTCTCCTGCTGCAGTTGTTTAAGAAACCACATCCACCAAAGCGAGTGAGAAGCCGAATGAACGGAGAGTTAGCTGGGATTTCTGTCCCACCCAGCGCTGCAAGTGACAAGATCTTCTTCCATCACTTAGACAACCTCAGGCCTTCCCTTGCACCAGTGAAAGGTAAACACTGTTACCCTTTTTGCTGACCCTTGCTAGCGTTTGACAGTGTCTATCTCAGTTACACACTCTGCTAAAGCCATACCTGTGTAATACTTTAATACATTATTTTGTCCCTGTCATACTGACATACTGTTAGAATGGGGTTCACTACAGGGCATAGAAGGTTATATTGCATTCAAACCAGCCATAGCCTATGAGGATGTTTCCCGCGCGCCCACGGGCTCCCACGCGCTCCAGGAGGCCTGAGACCCAACCGTCCCAGTAACCCAAACAAGTCCGAGTTTCTCACGGTACATACCAAGCACATGAAAGCAAAACAGCTCGCAACTCCACCTGCGGCC
>NW_015168026.1:0-1034 GCF_001447785.1 Gekko japonicus
GGTCACATTCTGAGAAGTCAAGAGTCACTGGAGGAAGACACAACCTGAGATGGATGGACCTGGTCGAGGAAGCCACGACCCTTAGTTTGCAAGATCCGAGCGAGGTTGTTAAGGAGAGGATGTTTTGGAGGACATTAATACATAGGGTCACCATAAATCGGAAGCGATGCGATGGCACATAACACATGTGCTTTAAGTCAGCTTTTTATGTTAAGAACATAAGAACATAAGAGATGCCAATGTTGGATCAGGCCAATGGCCCATCTAGTCCAACACTCTGTCACACAGTGGCCAAAAATACCAGGTGCCATCAGGAGGTCCAGCAGTGGGGCCAGGACACTAGAAGCCCTCCCACTGTTGAACCCCCCCCCAAGCACCAAGAAGACAGAGCATCACTTGCCCCAGAGCCCCTACCTATCTATACCTTGTGGCTAATAGCCACTGATGGACCTCTGCTCCATATGCTTATCTAATTCCCTTTTGAAGCCGTCCATGCTTGTAGCCACTGCCACCTCCTGTGGCAGTGAATTCCATGTGTGAATCACTCTTTGGGTGAAGAAGTACTTCCTCTTATCCGTTCTAACCCGGATGTTACTAAATGTTACTAAATGCTGTTTTTAAACTCTTTTTAAAGTTGTCTCACACAGTGGTCAACCAGCTCCTCTGGAGGGCCAGCAACAGGGCATAGAGGCTGAGGCCTTCCCCTGATAAGAATACTTGAAGAACCAGTGAAGGTCCATCTAGTCCACCATCCTGTCTCACACAGTGGCCAACCAGCTCCTCTGGAGGGCCAACAACTGGGCACAGAGGCTGAGGCCTTCCCCTGATAAGAACAGAAGAAGAGCCCTGCTGGATCAGACCAGTGAAGGTCCATCTAGTCCACCATTCTATCTCACACAGTGGCCAACCAGCTCCTCTGGAGGGCCAACAACAGGGCAGAGAGGCTGAGGCCTTCTCCTGAGATTGCCTCCTGGCACTTAGGATTCAAAGGATTAGAGCCTCTGAGGAGAGTCAGCATGGTGTAGTGGTTAAGA
>NW_015168027.1:0-1021 GCF_001447785.1 Gekko japonicus
GGACTGCACAATTCCCTCCTGCCTTGGTGAGGATTTGTGTAGCCCTGCATAAGCTGGGATGGCTGTCCAACTGAACAACGTTGAATAACATTTTCAAGGTGAGATTCAACTGGCACATGCCGATTTTGACGTGGCGACTAAGGCAAACCAATTTTTAATTTGGCTCTGGACAGCAATGCACTCTGGTTTCCAGAATGCTCAGGAACAAGGTAAAGGTTCCCTTGCTCGAAAGCCAGTCGAGTCCGACTCTAAGGTTGCGGTGCTCATCTCCGTTTCAAAGCCGAAGAGCCAGCGCTGTCTGAAGACATTTCCGTGGTCATGTGGCCGGCATGACTAAACACCAAGGTGCACGGAATGCTGTTACCTTCCCACCGAAGTGGTACCTATTTATCTACTTGCAATTTCTTGCTTTCGAACTGCTAGGTTGGCAGGAGCTGGAACTAGAGATGGGAGCTCACTCCATCATGTGGCACCCGGGTCTCGAACTGCTGAACTACCGACCTTCCACAGCCTGCAGTTCAGGAACAAAGCAGCATTTAATTGTAGGAATGTCAGTCTTGAAAACAGAACAAGATGGCAACTAAAACCAAGGGAACAACTCCAGAGCAGTCTGTAGTGCCTCCTACAGGATGTTAGTTAGATAATCAATTACTGTGGGCAGGGGGAGGCTGAGATGGTTGAATGTTCCCCAAAGGCCTGGCAGAACAGCTCCATTTTACAGGCCCCACGGAACTGTAAAGTCCCACAGGGCTAGGGTTCCCAGGTCTAGGTTGGAAAATACCTGGAGACTTTGGGGGCAGATCCAAGAGAGGGTGGGGTTTGGAAAGGGGAGGGGCCTCTGCATGCTAAAATGCCATAGGGTCCACCCTTCAAAGCAGCCATTTTCTCCAGGGGAGCTGACCTCTGTCAGCTGGAGATCAGTTATAAAAGCAGAAGATCCACAAGCCCCACCTGGAGGCTGGCAACGCTAATAAAATTGGTAAAGCAGTCTTTTTATTTATTTATTTTCCTTTCCGAGTAA
>NW_015168028.1:0-175 GCF_001447785.1 Gekko japonicus
CTATTACTAAGATACTAGCGATTCTCTTGCTTGCATTATACCTCACTGTTGCTTCCATTTAAATGGTATTTATATATAACTTTATATTTGGTGTAGTGGTTGAGTGTGCAGACTCTAATCTGGGAGAACCGGGTTTGATTCCCCACTCCTCCACTTGCAGCTGCTGGACGACCTT
>NW_015168028.1:325-999 GCF_001447785.1 Gekko japonicus
GGCGGGGTATAAATCCAGTCTCCTCCTCCTCCTCCTCCTCCTCCTCTTCTTCTTCTTCATTTTTAATTTATATTTTTCTTTTTATATTTGCATTGTATTTGCATTGCATCTAAATAAGTAATTGTATTGAGCATTGTTTATTGTTAATGTAAATTTAACAAAGAAGGGTTTTTAAAAAGTCACACCACCAACTTATGGCGACCCTTCATGGGCTTTCCAAGGCAAGAGATGAGCAAAGGAGATTTGCGGTGGCCTCCCTCTGCATAGCAAAGCTGGATTTCCCTGGTGGTCTCCCACCCAAGAACTGACCATGGCCCACCCTGCTTAGCTTCTGAGCTCTGTCAAGAGCCAGCTAGTATTAGGCTCTTTAGGCTGCTGCTCAGCCCTTTTACCCACAGACAATACTGCTTTCTTGAACCTTCTGCATCTGCATTCATTAGGACAGTCCAACTTGCCCTTTTCGTGGGTGAAGTCACCACAAGACACACACGCCCCTTTCCCCCTTTCTGGCATTGCTGTGTGTGTGTGTGTGTGTGTGTGCGTGTGTGCACATGCACGCAAAGTGCCGCCAAGTCACAAACAACTTATGGTGACCCCAGCAAGGGGTTTGGTTGAGGACAGTGGCAGCTGGCACTTCCCTGGATCCTTACCCCTTGGAGGGTCTACCCCTGCCC
>NW_015168029.1:0-1000 GCF_001447785.1 Gekko japonicus
CCGGCGAAGATCCACTTGGCAACCCTAGTAACATCACTGTCAAAACCCCGTAGTGACCTCTCCCAGTGGCTTCATGGACATTAAATAGCACAGGAGATAAGACTGAACCCTGCAAAACCCCACAGGCCAAAGACCTTGGAACACAGCAAACAGGAATCTTCTAGCACCACCTTCTGAGACCGACCCCCCAAGATAGGACTTGAATCATGGTCACATGGTTTCCCTTAGTCCTATCTCTGAGAGGCAGTCCAGTACAATAGCATGGTTGACGGATCAATCAAAATCAGGGCCCTGGACTCTTGGGAAACTAGTTTCCTTTCTCCTGTCTGTCTGCTCCTGACTCTCAGGATCCAAATCAGGTCGGGGTGCCCTGGTCCCTGACCCTACATGTTACAAATTAAGATCACAAATGAATCTGGAGACCAGTATTGTAGGTAGATTTTTAGAATTAAATTTAGTATTGGTTTCTGCACGCTAATAACTGTGTTTGCGAACTTTTGAGTGCATGTCTATGTGTCATGTGTCTGTTCAGTATGAGTGTGTAAAAGGTAAAGCTAAAGGTTCCCTTGCTCGAAAGCCAGTCGAGTCCGACTCTAGGGTTGCGGTGCTCATCTCTGTTTCAAAGCCGAAGAGCCAGCGCTGTCCGAAGACATTTCCATGGTCATGTGGCCGGCATGACTAAACACCCAGGCGCACGGAACGCTGTTACCTTCCCACCGAAGTGGTACCTATTTATCTACTTGCAATTTCTTGCTTTCAAACTGCTAGGTTGGCAGGAGCTGGGGCCAGAGACGGGAGCTCACTCCGTCATGCGGCAACTTGGGTCTCGAACTGCTGAACTACCGACCTTCCACAGCCTACAGTTCAGCGTCTTAATCACTTGAGCCACCGCAGCTCCAGGTTCTGTGTATATGTGTGTAAACAGGGGACTATGCAAGGGAATGAGGAGGAATGATTGTATATTCACAACATTACATGTTTACGCTTGTTTTTAGTACTT
>NW_015168030.1:0-999 GCF_001447785.1 Gekko japonicus
ATATTTCCTGAGTCGAACCTGGCAACCCTTGCACAGAGTGGAGAAGGTGAGCATCTTCTCCCATATTACAATTCAGGGCACCAAACGAAACTGATAGGCAACAGATCCAAGATACCCGGAACCAACGTTCCCTCTAAGCTGAGCTAGTGTGAGTTAGCTCACAGTATTTTAGCCTCCAGTTCACAATTTTTTTCTTAGCTCAGGCAGGATGGCTCCAGAGCAAACTAATATATGCAGTAGCCAAATCATTTGCTCACAACTTTAATGCCAGTAGCTTGCAAAGTCGAATTTTGGCTCACAAGACTCCATCGCTTAGAGGGAACATTGCCCGGAACTGGATAGCCCAGAATAGCTCAATCTGGTCAGGTCGTGAAAGCTAAGCAGGGTCAGCCTTGGCCAGTATTTGGATGGGAGGCCACCAAGAAAGCCCAGGATCGCTATGCAGAAGGAGGCGATGCCGCGCAGGGCTCTTTTTGTAGCAGGAACTCCTTTGCATATTAGGCGACACACCCCTCATGTAGCCAATCCTCCAAGAGCTTACAGAGCTCTTCTTACAGGGGCTACTGTAAGCTCTTGGAGGACTGGCTACATTAGGGGTGTGTCACCAAATAGCAAAGGAGTTCCTGCTACAAAAAGTGCCCCGATGGCAAACCACCACTGAACATCTTTTGCCTTGAAAACCCTACGGGGGCTGCCGTATATCAGCTGTGATTGGATGGCCCAAGAAAGGACTGATTCTCTGACAGACTAATGAAGCTGGTGAGTCAGGCCATTGGTCTGCCAAGGTCAGCATCGCCTGGTCTGACTGGAAGCAGCTCTCCCGGGTCTCAGACAGCCCGTCTCTCACATCATTTGTTCCTTTCTTAACAACAGGAGATGCTGGCAGGGGAGGGAATTGAACCTTTGCCCTTTGTACCAAGCCGATGCCCTGGTGCAGAGTAGAAGCACTATGTTTGGTGTAGCGGTTAACTGTACAGACTCTAATCTGGGAGAACCGGG
>NW_015168031.1:0-504 GCF_001447785.1 Gekko japonicus
ATTAATACAGAAACTCTGGCAACTGGGTGGAGATGCATAGTGAGCAGCCTACAGATAATGGAGCTAATTTGTAGTGTAGATATGCCAGTCTTTACATTGTTGCTATTGTCTTCAGGAATTCACTCCAAAAGGGTCTGCATCATTGTTCTACAGCAGGGGTCCCCAGCATGGTACCTGTGGGTGCTATAGTGCCTCTGGAAGTCTTCCCTGGTGCTCACCAAGTATTTTTAGAAGGTGGGTGTGACCAGGTGGGGCTATTGGCCATCAGAAATATGATTGGCTGCGCAGACTTTTAAAAATGTTGCATTGGCAGCAGCTGCCACCACAATACAAGGATCTTCATGGTGTGACTGAAGGTAAGCTACTACAGTCATTTTGTGGCTGGGTCCCCCTCCTGCAGCAGCTGTTTTGTGGCAGCCATTTTGTGGGTGCGCACCTACCACACTTTGTCAGAATTTCAAAACTGCCCGTAGGCACAAAAATGGCAGGGGCCCCTTTTCTACC
>NW_015168031.1:516-995 GCF_001447785.1 Gekko japonicus
AGCCTTCCGTAGCAAGAATTCATTTGTGACATAAACCAAAGTCCAGTTTGTGAATCCGGGTTGTAAGACTGCCCTCTGCCATATGGATCAGCCTGTCAGTGGAGGTCCTCTTTTGAGACTTTTCTCTGGGTGCTGTCAGCCTGAGAAGCTTAGGTAGGTAGCTACCAGAAAGATGATATTTTTTCAATTTTTTTTTTATAAAGACAAACAAATAAAAGAAAAAACCCACAAACATACATACACAGTTTGAGGATTCCATTTACAATATTGTTTTGTCTGTTAAATTACTTCATACATTACCTAATTACATTTTATTTTTTCCACCTTATATTTTTACCTAAATCTTTACTCATAACTAAAAATATAGTTCACTTTGTCTTCTGCTTCGGTTGTATATCCATATGCTTGCTTTATTATATTTTTCCATCCATTTATAAAACCTTGGCCATATATTCTCAAAGTTTCCTTCATTTTGTCCT
>NW_015168032.1:0-979 GCF_001447785.1 Gekko japonicus
TCCACAGCTTAGAGGGGACATTGACTGTGACAGTGCTAGTCATCCCCCCATGGGAAAAATTATGCAGCAGCCAAAAAGAGGGGAAAGGTGCCCCACCAGTGTTGCCAGGCACTGCCAAGGTGGTCTCCGTGGTGTTTCTGCTGCAACATTCCATCCTGGTGTTGCTAGGTGGGGGCAGGATGATAGACAGGGCAGGCAGGATCAATCGGAGTCATGACTCAAGGGTCCTTAAAGAGACTAGCTCCCATCAGAAGCCCTGGCAACCTGTCAGTGGGGAGGGGGCATCACCTGTGTGCCCTATGGGGGCACTCCATCACTCCACGCACAGAGCTCATGGCCCCTTATCAGGTCAGATAACCCTTGTGGGTTCGCTTCAGTTTTCCAATTAACGACACAATCACAGACGCAGCTCTCAGCAGCAGGGAAAACATTTGTTAAAACAGTTCATTTAATAAATAAAACGTTCTTTACGCTCACGGGCTGTATGCAGAGCAGAAAACAGCCCTCGTTGAAGCCGTTGGCAATAAAATAGGTAACTTACAAGAATAAAATGACCATTCATAAAAAGAAGCTGCAGCTTTTCTCCCAATTATTCCTGGTAGTACGTTGCATCGCCGAGTCAGCCTGGGAAGGCCATCTGGGCCGTCTTCCAGGACTATTCATCAGATCCACGCCAAACAAACTGTGTTGCGTCCTGTATGAAGCATATCTTATCTGCTGAAACTCCCTTTAGATATCCAAACCTTACAGCTGCTGGTAATTACCATGGCGCACAGCCTCTCTCCCTGAGGTAGAATCCTGTCCAAACTTACACTCTTTTCTTATCACTGGGGTTTGGCAGTTTATACACTCATTTCTCTCATGCCTTACACCCCTGCAGGCTGCAACAGACTCGAACATTGATGTGCGGGTGCCCTCTGCTCATTGGCAGCCGTGCCATCCAGCAGGGCGTCCACATTGTCAAGGGTGGGCTGCAGCA
>NW_015168033.1:0-991 GCF_001447785.1 Gekko japonicus
AGGGGTCAAATAGTAGGTGATGGAAAAGACCTCTGTCAGAGTCCCTGGAGAGTCACTGCCAGTCAGAATAGGTAATACTGACCTTGATAAACCAACGGCCAGACTCAGTAAAAGGCAGCTTCATGTGGTTATGTGTGTCCTGAAAACACTTAAGCATTTTAAACTTCTTGGCGAATGCTCTGGAAAAACAGAAGGCTCTATAAGGTTCCAGTGCATCAGGGAAAGAAAGAAAGAGTGACTTTGGTTGATACCAGTTGTCTAGTAACAGTGACATCACCAATATTCACTCACATGCACTTGTACCAATCCTGAGAGCCACAATACTGTCAAGAACAGAATCCCCTAAGGTGGCTTCCAACTTCCAAGCCAGCAACATCAAACCCAAAATATATCAGTTCCAATCATTTTAGACAGACAGGTATCTTTTGAAACATCCATCATCATTCAAACAAAAAGCTGGGACCAGGGCTTTTTTTTCTGTGGGGATGCACTGGAACAGACTTCCGGAACCTCTTTGACAAAATTCTTTTTTAAAATGTCTAAAAGTTCATGAGTTTTCAGTATACAGATCGAAAACTTCAGTTCCTTCTTGAGAGTTCTGGCACCATTTTTTCAAAAAAAGGCCCTGTCTGGGACCAAAAACTAAGGAGAGCTGGTGTAGGCAGAGGTGCTACCACAAAGAAAGCCCTGTCCTTTGCCTTTGAAGGTAGAAGGAACATGGAGCAGAGCCTCCAAAGAAGATCTTAACTGACGGGCAGGTTCACATAGAATCATAGTTGTGTTCTGGCTCTGTGCCGGAGATAAATCAGGCCATTCAAAGTTGAGGTAATGCAACATGGTTTATCTGCTGCCAGAGCTCTCACTGATCCTCTTGTTTTTCTGCCTACATGGGATTAAAAGAACCGAGTTGTGCTAAATTTTATTTGTTTGTTTGTTTATTGCCGGCCTTTCTTCCTTACAGAGTTCAGAGGAGGGCAGCAAAGATGGTGAG
>NW_015168034.1:0-482 GCF_001447785.1 Gekko japonicus
TTTTTTTTATTGCTTGACCTGTATTTTATTGGAGTCTGTGTATTTGCAGACCAGTACTCTTTAAAATGATTGTAATTTTGCATCAAGCAGGGAGCAAATACAGTACAGTGGCCAAGAGACTAGCAGCGCCATTCTAAGCAGAATTAGAGTGCTTAGAAGTGGCACTATGAATTTTTGGGGTTGAATCTCCTCTCTGCCACAAATTCCTTTTCAGTCTCAAGCCCTTCTTTTCTCCCCTTTTAATATTAAAACTCACATTGACTTTGTGGAGTACAGTCAAGCCCAAATGAAATGCTCTCTACATGGGGCTGCTCTTGTCCCAAATCCGGAAGCTGCAGCTGGTGCAGAATGCAGCGGCGAGGCTGTTGTTGTGTCTTCCTCTGCGGGAACGCATCCAGCCTGCCCTAAAAACCCTGCACTGGCTGCCTATAGCATACCGGATACGGTTCAAGGTGCTGGTTCTTACCTTTAAAGCCCTATAT
>NW_015168034.1:878-990 GCF_001447785.1 Gekko japonicus
AGGGGCAGGAGCTCATTAGCACAACTCATTAGCATAACGGAAGATTCACCATCTTTTCATATAAGTAAGTTGTATGATTTCACATTGACAGTTTTAACGGAATTTTAATGTA
>NW_015168035.1:0-154 GCF_001447785.1 Gekko japonicus
CTTCTGTGGGGCAGCCGGGTGATCATTCCCAAACCCCTCCGGGAACGGGTCCTCACTGCCCTGCACGAGGCACATCCGGGGGTGGTACGCATGAAGGCCCTGGCCAGGAGCTATGTTTGGTGGCCGGGGCTGGATAAAGACCTTGAAGGAGTAG
>NW_015168035.1:736-982 GCF_001447785.1 Gekko japonicus
CTGAAGATCCGGTGTACGCACGGAACTACGCCAAGGGGCCCACCTGGATTCCGGCTCGGGTCATCCGAGTGAAGGGCCCCAGATCGTATGAGGTCTCGTGCGAGGACGGCCAAGTATTACACAGGCACATCGACCAGCTACGCCGCCGGACGCTGCCGGTGGACCCAGAGGACTCGGACTGGGCCGGAATTCCGGAGGCAATGGCAAAAGCCCCACCGCCGGAAACGGGGCCACGGCCTACAACCG
>NW_015168036.1:0-395 GCF_001447785.1 Gekko japonicus
TTTTAGAGGAGTGTCTTCAATAGACTTAACTGGGCTCTTCTGTAGCCTCTTTTTTTCTTGTTTGTCCTTGTTGCTTTTTGAATTTTCCACATGTGTTTTGTCCATCATATCTCTGCATCATAACTGCAGGTTTTTATGTTGGACATACAGTGATGTAATATCAAATCAACCACTAGAGGGAGTAAAACATGTGTGGAAAAGAAAATCCCCCCCCCCAAGCACTAGGGACACAAAAGTGATGAAAATGAGAATACAGAAGAGCCCATTCCATAAGAGCCCATAAGTCAATACTTATATTATTAGAGTTTCCATTCCCGGAATCAATAAATAGAGTCTGTTTGAACAAAAGAGTTTGAACAAAAGAATGAGTTTCTGACATATAGTTTGTTCATTAA
>NW_015168036.1:421-981 GCF_001447785.1 Gekko japonicus
CTGAGCTTTCCAATGCTGAGCCCAAACTATCATAGCAAAGATTAAAAGATTTTACCCCAACCTTATCATGACAAATTGATTATCACCATTTACATAATTCAGCAGAATAAGCATCAGGTCAAGTCTAATGTTACCACTAAGCATGAAAGAAAAACACAGAATAGACCTTTTCAGATGTTACATTTGGGTGCATCCAACTCCACTTATCAGGAGTCAATGCTACACCTGACACAATCCCAGTTTACATACATACATCTGTTTGGAAGCCAATGTATATTCACTTTATTAATGAAATCGAGGAGCAGTACCTGGATAAATGTAGGATTTAGAGTTGCTAACCGTTGGTGGGCCACAGGTGGGAGGCAAAATAGGATGCAGAAAGGCTCCAGGGGCAGAGAAGTGGAAATGGTAACCATGCAACCCCAGGACATTATTTCCAGCCGAAAAACCCAGAACATGCAGTGGAAATCCAGGGGAATCCTAGAGTCTTACTGGGTCACTGCTAGGTTTCAGCTGGAACTGATGTTGCAGCACATAGCGCCAGCTTCCCCCCTCCCCCC
>NW_015168037.1:0-990 GCF_001447785.1 Gekko japonicus
AAACAATTCAACTCATTTTATTCAGTTTTTGATCAATAAGCAGAGTTATAACTTAACACAGGGGTCTCCAGCAAGTAGCTTGTGAACTACCAGTAGCTCACGAGCTGCCACAGAGTAGTTTATTTATTTATTTATTTTGCATTTATAGCCCACGGGCTCAGGGCGGGTAACGACATTTCAAATACAGTAGTAAGGCGGATGGTAGTTCACACATCCTCTAAAACAATCAAGATGGGTAGCTGTGTTAGCAGCAGAAAAGAGCAGGAGTCCAGTTTTGTGTAGTGGTTAAGTGTGCGGACTCTAATCGGAGAGAACCGGGTTTGATTCCCCACTCCTCCACTTGCAGCTGCTGGATGACCTTGGGCAAGCTACAGTTCTCTCAGAGCTGTTCTTGAAAGAGCAGTTTCTGTCAGAGCTCTTTCAGCCCCACCTACCTCACAGGGTGTCTGTTGCGGGGAGGGGAAGGGAAAGGAGTATGTAAGGTATGTAAGTCGCTCTGAGACTCCGAGTGAAGGGTGGGGTATAAATCCAATCTCCTCCTCCTCCTCCTCTTCTTCTTCTTCTTCTTCAACTCTTGCTCTTTTCTGCTCCTCTAGAACAATGTTTCCCAAGCTGTTTGTTGTGACCCAAAAGTGACTCATGAAGTCTCGGAAAGTGAGTCACAAGCCAGCCTCCCAATGGCCACTCCCTTCGTTCTCCTCATTAACTTCTGACATCCTCACCTTCTACCTCCCTTTGCAACAATTATGGGAAGAGGGACGTCTGCTGGGAAGCTAGTAACTAGCTGGAAGGAGAGGGGGAAGGCTGGAGAGTTGGCGGGAGCTGCTCAGTGTGTAGAAAAGCAAGAAGAAGTGAGAAAAAGGTGTGTGTGTACATGGCCTTTGTCTTGGTGCTGTTCCTTCAGCTGCTGGGCTTCTTTCCCGCACTAAGCTTTATCGCTGCTACCCCCTTTGCGGCCATCTGGGCACCTCCTCAAATTCTACTCTGGCT
>NW_015168038.1:0-186 GCF_001447785.1 Gekko japonicus
AAGCTTTGGAGTCTTGTGAACAAAAATCCCACTTGTGAGCGATTTGGCTGCTGCATATATGAGTTTGCTGTAGAACCATCCTTCCTGAGCTATGACAAAAGTGTGTGAGCCAGAGGCTAAAAAACTGTGAGCTAGCTCACACCGACTCAGCTTAGAGGGAACATTGCCTGCCACATATTTTGTTAA
>NW_015168038.1:249-980 GCF_001447785.1 Gekko japonicus
ACTGGCTTTTGAGCAAGGGAACCTTTACCTTTACCCTACATGGCTTGGGGGCTAGGGTACTTGAAGGACCTTCTCCAGGTTTGATTCCACACTCCTCCACTTGCACCTGGCTGGATGACCTTGGGCAAGCCGTAGTTCTGATAAGAGCTGTTCTTGAGAAAGAGCAGTTTCTGCCAAGAGCTGGAAGGTTGGGAGGAGCTGGAACTAGAGACGGGAGCTCACTCCATCATGCAGCACCCGGGTCTTGAACTGCTGAACTACTGACCTTCCACAGCCTGCAGATCAGCATCTTAACCACTCGAGCCACCGCAGCTCTGACAGACAGCTCTGACAGACAGCTGCTACAGACAGACTAACACGGCTGCCTATCTTGATCGCTCACCTTCAGAGGTGAGGGAGGTGGAGACAATAGAAGGCATTTTTTTAGTGGAACCTCATCTCTGGAACCCCTTCCCCTTGATTTTTGCCTGATGCCTACTTTACTGTCTTTTAGGTGCCAAGCCTTTTAAATAGGTGTTTTATCCTACCAGCTTTTAATAGTCTTCCTCTGTCTTACGGAGAGTTTTAGTACTGTCGTATGGCTTATTTTAATATTGCAATGTTGTTCTAATTGTAAAATGCCTCAAGGAAGGCCGAATTCAGACTGGCAATTTGAAGCGCAAGGGAGTTCTGGCAAAGTAGAAACGGAACAGACCAGGAATGGCTTGTTCTTACCTTTAAAGCCCTTTATG
>NW_015168039.1:0-255 GCF_001447785.1 Gekko japonicus
AATAAATAAATAAATAAATAATTTTCCTTCCTTTTTCTCCTCTTCTTTCCTTTTTTCTATTTTTCTCTCCCTCTTTCTCTCTATTTCTCTATCTTTCTCTTTACATTTTTCTTTCCCTTTTCCCCATTTCTTTCCTCTTTTCCTTTTTTCTTTCCCTTTCTTTCCCTCCCTTTCTTTCCAGTTCTTTCCCTTCCTTTCAATTTCTTTCCCTTTCCTTCTATTCCTTTCCCTTTCTTTTATCTATTTCTTTCTCTC
>NW_015168039.1:391-971 GCF_001447785.1 Gekko japonicus
TCTTTCTTTCTCTCTCTCTCTTTCTCTCTCTCTCTCTCTCTCTTTCTCTCATTTACTTTCTTTCCCTTTCTTCACCTTTTCCTTTTCATTTCTTTCCACTTCTTTCCCTTTCCCTCCCGTTCTTTCCATCCCCTTTTTACATTTCTTTCCCTTCCATTTCTTTCCCTTTCTTTCTATTTCTTTCTCTCCCTTTCTTTCATTCCCTTTCTATTTCTTTCCCTTTCTTTGCTTTTCCAAACTGAAATATTTTTTTAAAAAAAATTAGGCTCGCTTAAAAATTTTATGCTTGTATTTTTGTTCACAACAGTTGACAGCTTAGAGGGAACATTGGACTAGCCATGTTATTCTGTCTGTTGCAGTAGAAAACCCTAGAGTCTTAGCCTTCCAAGAACTGGTATTGGAAGACATAGATAAAATGTATAGCACTGAAAATAAGGTTTGGAATAATTTGACTAGGGCAGTAGAAAAGAGTCCAGTAGCACCTTAAAGTCTAACAAAATTTGTGGTAGGATATGAGCTTTTGTGAGTCACTGCTGACTTCTTTAGATGGGGAAAGCAGCTCATTAGTGGCCATTTCACA
>NW_015168040.1:0-600 GCF_001447785.1 Gekko japonicus
AGTGGAGCACTGACTGTATAGAGAAAAATTAGTAGGCTTATTAAAGAAGAACAACCTGTTATAGAAAACAGAAGAGAGAACCTTAACTGCATAACTAACTGCTGAAGGAGGAACAACAAAAAGAAGGAAGCTCTGCAGGAGCAGGAAGACTCCAGAAGAGTCAATCAAGAGACAGCAAGGACATAATTTGAAGTTGTGGGCAGTCCTTAATCTAGCTATGCTAACTACCAGGCCTTCAGTTCTTCTGTAGGGTGATCTTCAGATCTTCTTCATAAGGCTGCACTATAGACCTTGCCTATTCCAACACAACCCACTGTCAGAGACAGGACACAGGGACTGCATTGTCTCTGTGCTGAAAGATCTACACCGGCTGCTCATCAACTTCTAGGCACAATTCAAAGTGTTGGTTCTTACTTATAAGCCCCTACATGGCTTGGGACCAGGGCACCTGAAGGACCACCACCTCCTGTAAGGTTCAGCCCCTCCCTTTCACTTCCTTTTCTCAACTCCTGCCCTCTGTGCCTTCACCTGAAGAGGTGAAGCAGGTGGCAACCAGAGACAGGGCTTTTTCTGTGATGGCACCTTGACTTTGGAATGCCG
>NW_015168040.1:749-972 GCF_001447785.1 Gekko japonicus
GGGGGGGGGGGGGATCTATCTTTGTGTTAAAAAGAGCACCTAGAGCTTGACATGAAGAGAAAAAGTTTTTATTCCTGAAGTTTAAACATTAGAAAGATATTCCTTCCACCACGTTGTACACCCACTCTCCTGACCTGCTACATCCTCAGCCCTGGGCAGTCCATGTTACCATAGTAACTACAGGAGAAAATTCGAAATGTCTCCAGCAAAGAAAATTGCACTG
>NW_015168041.1:0-952 GCF_001447785.1 Gekko japonicus
GCCCTACTCTACTCACCCTCCGCTCCAGCAGCCCGCTTCGCCCGGGTCCAGGAATGCGTCAGGACAGTGGGGCCCACCACAGAGAATGCATTTGTATGGGCTGCTGTCGATTTTGCACATTTGTAGCGTGGCACCTGCTGAAGGCCCAGCTTTAGATTAACAAAGATGTCGCGGCAGAGCGTAGGAGGAGAGGCCGTCCCACAGACATAGGAGACCAAGGCCACGAAGACCTTTGTACCTAAAATTCCACCTGGGAACTGATGGATAATCATCAGAGTGACTGCACAATGGGCATCAGATGTATCCTCCCTGTACCTCCCGTTAAAAGCTGTGCCATTGTGTTCTGCGCCATTTGCAGTCTCCATGTTCCTACTCAGGTGAGACCAGTATACAGTGTGTGACAGTAGTCTAGTCTGGATGTCAGGCGTAGATCCAGGCAGGGGATCACTTGCGACATCACATGATAGCCCTGTGTGTTCAGTGTCCCACAACACATACCCCACACTCGGGGTCATTTCGTAGAAAAAGAGGTGCAGGAGCTCATTAGCATAACTCATTTGCATATTCCACACCCCCTGACATTACTAGAAGTGTGTCAGAAGGCAACACCCACCGCTCAGGCTCCACTGAACTGTTTTGGATTGCTAGCTATTGGGGGGGGGGACGTGCAGATCTGTCCTCGCAGAGGAGGGAGAGCTTGTACCTGAATAAAACTTGGTCTTAAAGGTGCCACTGGACTGTTTTGGACCGGGGGGGCAGGGCTCTGCAACTTACCCAGCTGCTTCTTGCTCTGACTGAGGGCTGCTGGGAGCAGGGGGTGGGGCTTGTTGCATGTGCCCACCCCCTGGGCTCTTTACTGCCGGAGCTCTGCTCCTATGCGCTCCTGCAGGAAATGACTCCTGCGCACACTAGTGTTGGACCTTCCTCCATCCAGCGCTCTCTCTTCTATTTC
>NW_015168042.1:0-189 GCF_001447785.1 Gekko japonicus
TCGTTTACCTACATCTATGAAGGGGGGGGTGTCACGGGACACAGCTCTGCCATAAGAGGATGTGCGAGAAATTGAGACACTTTTCAAACAGATGCCAAGTGAGCATCAAAACAGGGAAGGAGGGTATTTAGGCCACAATAAAAGCAGCAACTTGATTCCCAGAGGCCACATGATCCACAGTCACACTAT
>NW_015168042.1:241-950 GCF_001447785.1 Gekko japonicus
TTACAAAACCCTTCTAAAAACCAGAAACATCAAATCCAAGAGAACCTGCTGGTTTCTTTGGAAATCTAGCCCAAAGAAAGGCAGTCCACCAAAGTTCCCTTTGGGGAAAAGCACTCCCATGTGCAGTGAAGCTGTATGATCAATGAATCAGCAAGTTCTGTGGATGCCTTTCTCCCTCACATTTCCTCTAGATGTAGTAAGTGACTCCTTGACTGGAATGCTTATCATGTGGCACCAACACTAAATGGGCAACATCCCTGACCTCACCCAGAAAGCTACGCTAGGGCAGTGCATAACATCTCAGTTATACTAGGAGGCATCCATGTAGCTGGGAATAGAAAAGTCACAAAGATCTGAATGCTGCTCTCCCTCTCTTCTTCACCAGGTGAATTCTCTTTACATCAGATGCTTGCTTTATAGATGAATCACTCTATCAGAAGCAACTTCATACACAAGACTGTTGATTTCAAAAACTCAAATACCCAGAAAATGTGACCAAGAATTTTCACACTGGTATCATGATTGTCTTTCTCCACAGGCCTACTTGCTTCCTAACCTGGTGCAAACTGCCACTCACACCCAATACAATCAGCCACACACATAATATATGCTTCCCCAGAAAACACACTGATCTTTAGATGAAGCAACACATGAACCCACATCTTCAGCCTCCTTTTTTCCTGCCTCATTTTGGTTGTGTTCATGGTTC
>NW_015168043.1:0-317 GCF_001447785.1 Gekko japonicus
GACACAGCATTTAACCCCCTATAATCAGTACACAGGCGAAGCCCCCCATCCTTTTTCTTTCGGAATAAAACAGGCGCCGCGAATGGGGAGGAGGCAGGGCGGATGAAACCCCGTTCCAAATTTTTGTCAATGAACTTGCGAAGCTCGATTTTCTCTGCGGGGCCCATTGAATAGATTTTCCCCTTAGGTAGTTTACATCCCGGTAATAGTTCGATAGTACAGTCAGTGGGTCTATGGGGCGGCAGTTCATCAGCCTCCTCCTCACTGAACACGTCTGCCAAGTCCCGATACTCCGGAGGGAGAGAGGCCATCTCTTC
>NW_015168043.1:352-943 GCF_001447785.1 Gekko japonicus
GGGGTCCCCCACCCCACATCCCAAATGTGATTACTGCATTTAGGGGAAACGAATTGTACTTTCCCCATTTCCCACAGGATGTAGGGATCATGGGAGAAGAGCCACGGGCTGCCAAGTACCAAGTCAAACTGGGACTTAGGGGTGACTATGAAAGTTCTCTGTTCCCAGTGATCACCTGTGCCCAGGCGTAGCGGCATAGTCTCGTGTGTGCATGGGTCCATAGGAGCCCCATCCATTTGAGTAAAAATGATGGGTGACTTTAGAGCAGTGACCCCTGCTTCCAGACCCAACACCACCCTCGGGCTGATCAAGTCTCTCCCACACCCCGAATCCACCAGGGCTCTTACCCGAACATGAGTTCCTAGTATAGGGTTCATCAAAGAAACAGTCACGAAAAACAGAGAGGGTGTTTCTCTCACCACAATGGGCGCAATTTTAGAACGGCCGTGTCGTTTTGCGCCCTTTACAACCGGCCGTTCTCGTTTCCCGCCGTTTCAGTTTCGGAGTCTTCTGCCGATTCGGTGGCCGCGCATTCCTCGATCACCGGGTCCGGAGCCGCTTGAAGAGCCTTGGAAAATTTCGGCTTGGCAA